>NC_135774.1:19430277-19644181 GCF_028453695.1 Augochlora pura | reverse complement strand
CTTTTACTTTGCATAATAATACGCAATCTAGTTATAATTGTTACGAGTGAACAAATTGAATTTTCCTCAACTGTAACTGTTATGAATAACTAACTCTCCCTTATCGAAAATAATGAAAATTGACCGAATCAAAAATACTGTCATAACTAACAATTATTGGTAACTAACAACATTTTCTTTTAATTCTGAGTCTTATTTATAATAAAAAATTGAGATCTCCTAGTCATATGATTCTTGGCCAATGTCTTCTATATTTCACAATTAATAGCCTCGACTCAAATAATAAACACGATTTTGTTTCTTATTTTGTTCAACGAATGCTTTCAAACATCTGTTATTTTGGACATCTGGACGAAATCCAAACTCGAACAATGCACAGTTTTTTCACCAGCCAAGAAATACAAAAGTTATCACTGTCATCTAAAATCGTGGATTTCACGCATTGTAACGCGCGATTTCGATGATAATGGCTCTGATTAAATTTTGGGATAAACGCAGAGCTTTTGAATAAACGAGTTTAATGTAACACGCGGATGTAAAGCGTTGACGGACAGAAAATCGATAAACAGAAAGCTGCATGTCTTCGCTTTATGTGGGCTTAACGATAACAAACTGTAAACATTCGGAACACTCTACGATTATTTTCCATCGAGCTGAAAATGGTATTCGATTGATTCAATGAAATGCTGCATTTAAAAGTACCTCGTTCTAAATGAAGATTTTAAGTTGTTTAATCCGTATAATATCTGCGAAGTGGACATAGTTCCGCTAAAAGGATACCTATCGCGCGCTATGAAATGAGCCGATAAAAGCAGAAATGGTCTGCGTAAAAGGAAGTTAATTTCCGGATAATGAGGGATGAATTAAAAGTTTTGTAAATTCCGGTGACGTGAAAAAATTGTTACAACTCTATTACGTAAGCCACTTCGAAGCTTCAATTTAAAACAATGAAAAGAAGCCAAACGACGCATCGAATGAAATACGATCGAATAATGTTAAATCAATCTAGCAAAACATTGACTTATACGATACGAAGCGGTGGCTTCACGGATCAAATATATAATATTGTGTAACCGAACGCGGAACGCTCGTTTTGATTAAATTTTGCAAATCGACTGCGACGTATCATTATTATACGTTGGAAAATCTTCGGCTATTAATTAATTGGTTCGGCAAATGTAGCCGAGGAAGTTTCGCGAGTTATAAACGGACGCGAGTGAGTATCGCGACTCAGCTGAACGTTAATTGCAGATAATTACCGTTCTCATGCCTGTGGACAGGAAATTTTCGGCAAAGGCGCAGCATGAGATCAACTCGGTGCGAAGCAATGTTAATTAATGAGCTCTGCGAGCCTCTAATCAGACGTACCTTCTGATTGGTCGTGACGCAGAGCTCAGCGTCGCGAGGTCGTGTAAACACGAATCTAATTTGAACGTGTCGGGGCTGGGTGGTTCATACAACGTGCTTTTGCAAACAGCAAACAGAGTAGCTTTTGCCCCCCCCCCCCCTCCCCCTGAACGCATGCCATAGACTCGGTCGGTTTTCGCAATCATTTTCAAAATAATTAACGTAGTTATACACACTGGTGGCGGACTGGACTTTACCACAGAACATCCAAAATTCACTGATACGCGTCCGACCGTTTTAGAACTTATTTTTCCGTATACCGTGTCCAATTATACCTCGTTCATATGGTTTTGCTGTAACTGGTATGTGAATCTTTATGCAAAAAAGAAAATCCGAAAAAGCATAAAATTGTTTCAACATATTGAATTGAAACGAAATAATTATTTGATTATTTAATTAGTTTCCTTGGTGATGTCAGAAACATGTGCCCAATATTTTGTGATCAATGATGGTAAGATCAGCGAGTAAGAAATAATATTGACACACTGTTTAAAATTACTTTTTTTAAAACAGGCCTAACCGAATTGAATTTATTTAGATGATAAAACGACCCACTCGACAATTACTAAACTATCTATTTTTAATTTTACTATAGTTTGGTATGTGGTTTAATACAATACTTAATTTCTGTTGAAAGAATTATCTAATCAAAAGATTTCACTAATTTTTATCACTCACTGTATTTCTAGATCCCAAAATAATAATAGGTAGCATTTTTCATTCCCCTTTAGAAGATAGCATATTTTTATAATAACGTTCAGCGATGGTTCTCGGATTTTTCTATTAATTAACGTATGGAATTACAAGTGAACCGACACAAGCCTCGATCGTTGAAAAGTGAATTTATTACGTTAAAGTTTCACATTGCAAATGCCGAGTGAAATTGTGGCCAGAAAGTTGTCTTCGGTAGATTCGGCTTCCTTGATGGCGCTGTACACGTATAGTCGAACTACAATAGAACCGTTACAGTAGAACTATTGTACGTAGAACGGTCATAAAATAGTTCGACCATTTGGGAAGACTAAACTGCGAACGCAGTTCCGATCTGTTTGAGCCCGAATGTATTAGTTAAATTTTCCCCGGTAGAACGACGATGAAATCGAGCGTTGATATTTTTCGTTGCCGTGGGATTTGCAGCGGTGCAATATTTCACTGGACCACGGTGGAAGTTTACGAGAATGCGACGCGTTCCGTCGCGACGGTTCCGTGAGTTTAGAATTCGGGAGGTCAGATCGTTCTTCAAGTCCTAGTGATTAGAAGACGAGAAATCCTGGAACTGGAAAACCGGAACAGCAAAAGTTGCGTGAACTTCGGAACTGGCAAACACGAAGATCAACTTTCGAAATTTACCGGCACATATACCGACAAGCGACAAGGTACGTGAAGGAAATGAGAAAGGGAAACATCAAAATGTTCCACGTTGAATCCAGTAAGCATTACAATCAACCGTACGTTGGCTTGTAAAAATGAGACGAATCAATTTATTTATACAGTTTTTATTATAGTAGCTGCTTCAGTAATGTAATTTATTCCATTAGAAATGATCTTATATCTTCTATGATTGCACAACCAGAAGGCGGTCATTTGACTGAAATAGGTTTAACGTTCAATCAGAATTTAATTGAATTTTTAATTAATTATATGTTTAATGTTAAATGCATTCATTAAACGCAACACGATTTTAAATAAGTTTTTGTATTGAATTTATAAAGTCTAAAAGTAAAAGCTTTTTTGTAGCAAAAAGACAAATATAGCAGTCTAAAGATTCTCAAAATTTTGAAACTTGAATCAAACAAGCTCAATAAAGATTAAAAAATTGACCTGTCAAATAGAAATTTGATTTCTTTCTGTTAAGTTCTTTTTTAATTCGAGGTCAACGCGTTACGGCGATAACGATATTGTGATCAATGTTATTTTAAGAGATGCGAAATGAAAGTCACTGCGTACGCAGTTGCCTGTCCGGAAGATGAAAATTTGTCGCAACCGATAAGTCCTGACACGGAAAAAAAGAACGGGGAAGAAAAAAATGTCGACGAGTAAACGTTCATTAGGATTAATATTGTTACACGTGGCTGTTTGTCCGGTTGGACGTAAAACTCGCTGGCTCGTGTTTACCGGCGCGAAATAAAATACGATGCTCTTCCAGCAATTTGTTTCTCCCGCGGCGAGAGATACGGATTCTACGGCAAAGATTTGCTGCGGATCTCTTTGAACCGACGTTTTGTAGAACAATTACTACGCGCTTATATTTGTTCTCTATTTAAATAC
This sequence comes from Augochlora pura, assembly GCF_028453695.1. NCBI lineage: Eukaryota > Metazoa > Arthropoda > Insecta > Hymenoptera > Halictidae > Augochlora > Augochlora pura. Next base: position 19,640,506 of record NC_135774.1, on the reverse strand, counting down.
CGCTTTACGTCGCGTGCATTTCGAGATTTAATCTCGCACTCGTATTTATTGAATTTCTAGTCACGGTTTCCAGCTCTAATATTGTGCATACATTATGTTTTTCTTTATTCCGGGCAATTTTAATCTCTCTTCAGATTATTTTGCATTATGTCGTGTGTACGAATAGTTCTCATAAATTACGTTACACTATATCGAACTCTTGGATCTATAAAATAGTATAAAACTTTTTGTACGATAAACACGTTGGTAGAATACTATTAACAAATAAAAATTTGTTATTCTTGTAGGTAAAGTAGAAGCGTTCGGTCCTTAGTTCATTGTATTTTTATACATAAATAAATAATTCTAGTATTGAATGTAATTGTTAACTTCGATTTGAACAACATTGTTAGCCAATTAAATTTAACAATGTATAAAGCAAGCGATTGGTTGATACTGATCGAATTTATTTTAATCGCTGCAGATTGTAAGCTTACAAGCTTTGTTAGTTGACAGCTTTTGCTATCAAATTTGGACAAAAAAAAAACAATAGTAAAATTTCAAAACAGGAAAGTTATAATATACGGTTTCTAGTTAATAAGATTAGAAAATAGAGGGAAATAATATTGAACTTTCTATGTGGTTCGAACTTTTTCTATCACTGTCGTTTCGAATTTAAAGGGTAAAGTATAGCGAACCATCGGCAATCTCACCGAAATGGTAAAACAAATATAAACTTCAGCTGGCGCCTTTCATCAACGCTTGAACGCGTTCCAAACGGCGCTGTCGTCAAAGTTAAATGCAAGTACACTTTCCCCGGCTGACAATAACTCCGAATACCTCGAATTTTCATTTTCACTCGACGATCGATGGATGCGCAAATTTTTCGGGCGCCCTTAGTTCGTTTCAACCTTGTGCAAGCTGCGAAAGTGTATTGGTTACGAACCGACCGTTTTTATGGTGAAAGGGATAGCCCTTTAATATTTTTTTGTCTTTCGAAACGTGTTGTTACAGTTTTACAGACGGGAGAGATAAAGGCAATATGAATTTCAAAAGGGACGACTATTCCATACCGACGGGAATTTAGAATCCTTAACCGTTTGACTGCCGCGCGAGCCTTTGTAAAAATTCAATCAAAAATCGTCGAACGACACGGCCGCGATTATTGTTTCGTTTCGTGCTCAGAAATGTCAAATAGTGCGACGGCGCTGATTAATTATTTCCTGCGGAGCGACCATGATTAGCGCTTCTTCCTTCTTGACAGTTTTTTTAATAATTTAGATTATTAGGTTGCGGATTTTTTGCATTTATGATAGAAATAGATGCACAAAATGCTGAGAAATATAAACATTTAAAGAATTGAATCTTTTTCGTTAGCCTCAATTGTTTAAAATTATCGCGAGAATAAATATATTCTCGTTTTGATCATATTTTGTGCAACTATTGCAGACAATTTTTATTTTTTATATAAAGTCACAGTCACGTAATCAATTTTAAATAATGTAACAGTATTCTTATGTTCTTCTAATATGCTCACAATTATTTACTAAAATTATTTTGCTTTGTCATAAATGTATAAATTTGGTGATCTACTTATAACAATATATTAGATGACCAAACAGCGGATTTTATACACTTACGAGAAAAATGAGCAAGTGGAATACCGAATAATGAAAACAATCGAAGATTTCAAAACTACTGTTATATTATTTTCGACTTATTGAATTTATCAACAGAGGAAATCAATTTTTAATCGTCTTCGTTTTATTGCAATCGAGGTAGACAACCTTTATCTTGCACGAAGATCCAGTGTCTGACGATAATAGCAAAGACATTGATCTAACTTTGACGCAGAGTCGACTAATTGCTATTGATGCATAGATTACCGAAAGATTAGAGTGATGTATGAAGCTACGCGACTCAATGGCGATTTAGATAGCACGCAGATCATATATCAATTCATATTGTCATCATTACGTCAAACTCGGGAACGTGAACTTTCCTATAATAATGTGCATTTTATGATAGACTGCTTGAATCGTTCAATCTGTCGTTACTATTCCACAGCTTTACTTTGTACATGACGCACCTGGTCCGGTAATATAGACGCCAGAACGTGAGGAGAACTTTGTTTCAAAGGCAAAACTTGAATAATTATACGACGATCCGACACCAACTATTATTATGTGTTGTTAGATCCACGAGAATCAGGATATTATTACAAGCACTTCTTCGTGAGTTCCCGTGGGTTGTTTAACACCAGGATTACCGAACCGGTCAAAATGACGAGTTTCTGATTTTTTCAAAATTTGTTATACTATAGAAATGTTTCTACGAACCTCATTGGTCAAGAATTTACTATTATCGAAATCGTATGAAGGCGACAAGAAATCTAAACTTGTCATTGTTATAAAACAATAAAAACCCGCTCGATGGCTCCAGCGTTTATTTTTTGTTGCATTTTTGACAAATTCTGAATTTCTTTGCAAATACAATGGTAATTGTCATTTCATAGAGTGGCGAGTGTACGTATATCCAACGTTGATCAAGGGCGCGCATAGTCGCGAACTCCCTTTGACCAGCATCCTCTGACAACCCTTTCCCAATGAAACTTTCTCGTAACGGTATTTCCCTCAGCGGGCCCTTCCGTAACGGTTCGCATCTCCGAGTGTGACGCAGTGGGTGGTGCATAGCCTTTCAAAAGGGCAGCAGGAAAATGATTCGATAGCTAACACCAATGCCCATTTTCATTTAGTGTTTAATGGTCAAGTTGTAATACCAGCAATTACAAAAAAAAACGCGTCGTAATTTTAATATATTTCAATTGTCGCATTAATCATTTATACTCTGAAAGACGAAGAAGAATTTATTCCAATGTGTAAAGTAAGATTTTAAAATCGCAATGCATAACTTCTTTAATTACAGAAAGAGAAACTAAAGAACAATAGGATATTAAATTGGGGAACGTGATAAATCAGAATTTATAATCCCAAAGCTATACCCGTCCATAAAGGGTAGTCAAATGAGGTGTAGAATATTAATGAATGCATTAAAATGAATTTGATTGGCTCTGAAAATTAATTTAATTTGAAGCACTACTGAAACAAATAATTATGGGTCAGATATTTAAACGACAATAGTTATAATCATATTCGGTCAGGTATTAATCAATCTGGCATTCAATTTATACGTATAGATATTTCAAGAAAGCAACAATTTTTTTCTTTCGAGAAAAACATTCTTTCTTCTTTCAACAAAGCGGCAGCTTTCGTTATAAAAGGAATCGCAATGTTAAAAAATCTAATGAAACGATAATGATCTTTCGTGTAATGTAATTTTGATAACAGAAAAGTGCGTTGGGTAATACCCGGATACTGAAACGGCGGCGAATCTAAATAGGAGATAATAATACGTATGAGCAAGTAGTGACGAACGTGTTTAACATGTCCTAAATCCGGAGCGAATTTTTCATTATGCACGAAGGAATTTCAATAGCGCGCGCGGAAATAATGGTGTAATTATATACGCTGCTTGCTTGCACTTAGCCCCATTATTTCACGCGGAATATTAAATCCCGCTCAAACTTTCATTCATTCCATAACGACGCGATTCTCTCTTTTTCACCGAGGATACCTGAGACCTCACAGCTGTCTGGGAATGCTCATTTTTTTCCGCGGGCTTTTATAAACTTATCCCGAAAAGTTGTTTCGCAAACATTTCATTCTTTAAATGTCCATTTGATGCGCCGACAGTGAAAGTCGCGAATGTTGCCGTGTGCAATGTCGTTTTTACGACATTTATAGTTTGAAGTGCGCGCATTGAACGGAAGATTAATAAGTGATGTTATTTAAAGCTTTTAGTAGCATAAATAATTGAGCATTTGACGGAAGGTAAGAAAAAGTAGTAGAAATAATTAGAGCTTATAAAGGACCTACCAATTAGAATGAAAATACAAAATGGAGGGAAGATGTCATACCATGTAAACGGAAAAAGCGTTTCATTTGACAGACTTAAATTGGTTTTGAAATCATACTAGAGCCGATAAAAAAAACAGTACTTACGCCACGTGACGCAGCTCTCTGTCGAACAGACACCCTGTTTGGATTATCAAATTAGTCTGCTTGGAATTATTGAAGTTAATATCCAAACTAATACGTTAAGTGCTGTGTCAGTCACATATGTGCGATACTAATTTGGAATTCATATTTGTTATAAATATATTCGAATATATTGAAATTTTGCAGTACGCTAAGAAAATACGAAACTTAAAACAACACCTCGTATGATCAAATTTAATTTTCCAGTTTCAGTGTCGTTCATAAAATTACTTTGATTTTGTAACTACATTTAGGGTTGCTTCACAACGCTTAACATATTAAGTAAATTTTTAATGTGAATATTATCGCATTCTCGTCACAGAATTTTCAGTTTTAATAAATAGAGGACTAGAAAGACTAGAGTGGGGTTAGAGAGATCAATAGGAGAGCGCAGGCAAAAAAATGGATGCTATAGCATCTTCAACAGGAGCATAGAAGATGCATCGAGGTTGCTTAGGTGTTTCCAAATGTGGCATACGCACAGTAATCGTCCCGTACTGGAATCGCGTGCGAACCGTAAAGGGACTGTTACAAAGTGAGTCACCAAACCTGCTGTTGTATGACTCACGCTTGCAATTTGCCAATTAGCAAACTCGAGCTAATTAGATAGAGTCAACCTGCACCGAGTGCACTTCCGCCAACTACGAATTAGTCGTTTGAGGAACGGAGGGTCTCAATTCCTCGCGCATTTAATTTATCTATAGGCGATGTTAAATTGAAAAATTTATTAACACTCGGTCTGCGATTCGTTTTAATAGGAATGAAATTCCGCTTACGAGGTTGTTAGTTAATTTTAAAATGCTAAATACCTTCATAATTTTGTTCAGCAATTTCTGTCAACATATTGCTTAGGAATCTTCTTGTAGACACATCGATTTTGATAATATATATGTGAATTTATGTTAATAGTCAGAAACAATATGAATAATATTTTTGCTAGAAGTTTAAACAATGTCGAGACCGGCCTTCGTTAAAGAATTAGACGTCCGGTTTACAACGTAAAGAATTAAAGAGTAAAAGAGACGCGGAAAATGCTATTCGCTAAAATTGAATTTGGAACATGAGAGGTCTAGAAATTTCAAGAATTTCCGCAGCGCGGCAATTAAAAGTTCTAGGGGAAGTTAATTTAGAAAATTGGGTAATTCGCAAAACCGGAGAATTAAGGAACGCAAACAGTTCATAGCTTGCTAATTCGAAAAATCGAGTAAGCGAAGGAGGAGTTCGAGAAATGGAAAAAAAACATGTTACACCGTTACGTTGACTTAAGAGAGAAGTTACGAAGGAATTTCATAACGAGTTTACACCGCAGTGGCAAAAATCTATTTACACCAGCATAAGTTTGCAATGTAATTACCCGATGAACAAGATCCGGGATTAAGAATTCCGCGAAAACATTGAAATATCGCATTAATATCGCGGTACCGGGAAACGCGAATAATGAGATAATGGAATCCCAGCCTCTGTGTAACATTTATTATATTTACGACCGTTTTATTGAGTTTCTTCCGCGCTCAATTATACCCAACGTTCTTGAAACGCCAACTCCCCGTAACAGCGCAACGGATAACATTGATCGTTAACGATTTAATACGAAAAGACACTTGCAAATCTTTCGTCGTTATCGTATTTCCGAGTTATACTAGTAGGAAATTAGGACTGGTTCAATTACGAGGAAATTATGCGAATCATATCCTTAACGCTGAAGCATTAGAGTTTATCGTACGTGTTACACAATGATTGTATTAACCCTTTGCACTCGAGTGGCGCCTCTGAAGCGCCAATAAAAAATTGTTATATAATTAACAAAATAATGTTGACATTATTAGATACCCTTCTGTTAAAAGCATAACAGTTTAACGAGTCACAAGACCCAATCTCATATAGCACATTATACTAAGTATGTACTATGCTACAGCTGGTTAAAATAGCAATTTTGGATCTAAGCTTAAAATGGCTTCGAGTGCAAAGGGTTAATTCCGTCGCGCCTATTAGTAGCAAAAAAATATGCGTTTCGACCAAGTGGAATTATTTGAAGATGTTAATAGTGATAGAACATAACGAGACGAATATTGTTTAATGGAAGCATCCATTATCACGCGTTGTTTCCGCGCTGAGTTGCCATTATTATATCCTCATGATTTAGTTATTAGGTCGGACTAGTATGTGTTCACCGTCCTCGAAACTCGCAGGAGAGCACTTCTGTCGGTCGGGGTACAGCCTCTGGTTGGAAGGTTGAAAGTTTGGATGGCTGGAAATTGATCGGAGGGGTTCGCGTACGCCCCAAAACCTGCTCCGTAATTTCTGTCGAGGTTTACGTAAGACATAAATTGACCCTATTAAATTCTCCGAAAAACTCGATTGCATTGTGCGAGCATCGCGTGTGTACGCGAACGACACTGCGACTATATTTTATATCGTTCGACGACTATCGAATCCTCGCCACTGAGGACTAAACACGACCATTGGTCTATATTGTTTCATAATAATTACAAAATTGGATTTACTGAAACGCGTGTGATTACAATGTAGATTTGGATAAAGAAGCTTGTCAACAGATTTTTTACAAAGACATTTCTATAATGTCAAAACTAGTAAAAGGACCAGGTTCGAACGGTTTGATAAATGCATTGTATAAAAAAATATCTTCTCGGAATTTGAATAAATAATATAACGTGTAGGTTATGCGAGAGGACACCCCGTGCACGGCTCCCGAATGGAAACATGAAGAGTCGAATGAAGGAAACTGCGGGTGTTCAAAGAGAGAGATTTTTATCTCGGGAGGAAGATGTTGTCGCTGCAACGCCTGTAATGATATGCATGGGAATAACGTTAAAAGGCTCCAGACACATGAAAATGAGAGCATTACGCCCCGTAAATGGTGTCCGCACGCCGACGCGACGATGCACCGTCGTCACCAGGACGTAAGATTAGTTTCAAAGCGTCGATTTACATAACGCTTATTTCCATTTTAGCGAAATTAGAATTAGCTCGCGCGATGCACCGGGAAATTGTTCTAAAGAAACTGCACGCTGGAGTAACATTTACATCTCGATAACGTGGAAAAAACATCCGAAGAATCAAGGAAACGGGATGGTCGCCGGTTGCGAGGACATACTCGTAGTCGAGCCACGGAATACGTTCACGGTTATTCTTTGCAATGTGTTTATCGTTTGGCGACGTCTGTTTAGCGTTGCATTTACTTCAATTGTGTACGATTTCTATGATTATATATAGGGTGTCGTGTAACTTTTTTATTTAAATTTATCTTGTAAGCTATAATATATATGATAAATTATATAGTTTACAAAAGCATTTAAACAAAGTATGAGCAAATGTATACAGTATAATTACATTAACTTACGCACATTTTAAATACATTGGAGCAGCCAACAAATTAAAAGGGATATAAGTAAAAATTTTCGAAAATGTAACCTTGTGCTATGATTCTAATTCGCAGATTTGTAAGTGGTATTCTTGATAGTTTCTTACGTGTACCCGTGAGCTTGACGAGACGAGAGATCCCGGTAAAATTTCCGGTAATCCCATTCAAATTTTTCGAGTTAATTCCGTCGCGTCACAGATCCAGCTCGTATGTATTATGCCGGCGAGCGACTCGTTACATATACCCTCGACAATAGAACCAGAGCCAGTTATCACGGTTCTTTGTATTCAAATTGGCTCAGGAACAGAGCGGCCAGATTACGTGGAATAGGCATTTATTGGGGGATTATGAAAGCCGTATTCTAATAACAACACGACCTTATTCGTTGTTCCATAATTACCTTTTTGTGCTGTACATTAATCAACAATGGGGAAACTATAGAAGCCGCGATTTCCTTTGAATGTTCTTTCTACGGATACCATTTAGTCAGTACGAAACAATACGATGTCCGGCTCGGATTTCCATGACTATTCTCAGTCGCGGATAAAATTATTAGGATTTACTATTTTTATTCGATAATCGTCAAATTATCGAAGTCAGTAGATCATTTACTTTACTACGTGAGATTCTTGTTTACGAATGTGTCCTTTTATCTAAAAAGTTATCGGGTAATATTCTGGAAAGACTTCTAATAACAAGATTTGAAAATACGGGGATAACTGTTCGTAAAATAATTACAACTTCGCGAGAATCCTACACATCGTATATATAAAGCGGGATTACTATGCGTGGAATAGCTTATGCAGACTTATGAATGACGGCGCAATATGGTTGCGGATTTACAGTTCGCAACAGATTAACCGACTGTTTCTCTAATTGTAAGTTTTGTCGTCTGCCGTGTTCCGTGGTTGCGAGCATTTGCTAATATAAATTTATTAACGATTTATCAGTAGCTTTATTTCATAATCGTTTGAAACATTTGCAGTATAACTACTAAGGAATAAAATTCCAATAAATATCCAATCGAATACAAAATCTAGATAAATCTAGATAGTTTCTCAATCTCCATTCAAATAATTCAGGACAAATAATAAATAATTGTTATTCGAATAAGATATCCCATTAGAAGGTATTGAATCGGTTACTTATCTTAGATAAATACGATTCTCAATCATTTTTCAGATGTAAAGTACAGTTTAACTTAAAAAAATATAACAATTGAAAATAAAAATTAAGAATTGCATTTTTCTCAAAATTGTACCTTTGAATAGCTTTCGTTCTATTAAATTATTCTGTAGAAATTGGAATCAAATAGAATACAGTCCAAAGTAAACTCGAAAATTAGTAGAACTTTCATGGAACACTTATCAATTTTCAATTTCATCTTGTAGAAGGGTTGGTTTTTGTTGTTAATGTCTTCATTTTTAGTAGATTATACTCGTACTAGATTCTTCATTGTTATCGCTGCATTGTAACGTAATTTTCGTTCTCACGCGTTTAAGCGATGGTGCACTGTAAAATTGAAGCAGCGCAACTCGGCTTTCTAAATGATGCATCCTGCGCTTTGTTAAGCTCAGGGATAGACAGAAGGTTCCTTCTGGTAGGAGGACATGGTCTGGTAGGCGGGCAAAGTTATGCCAGCAGGTAACTGTTGATCTGAGAAGCGGTGGCAGGTTGGCAGGGAATAGCCGTGGACTTGAATGGCGGAGAGCCTCGAGGGCCGTCAGATGCATTTTTCATGTCTCGTCCAAACGATATATATATATTTCTTTTTTTCACATAGAACTGTAAAAGAAAGAGAGGAGGATTTGAGGTTGCAGTTTTCTGCACTCTTTCCTATCGTACTATTTCCATTCCATTCGATTCTTCTCACTATTGGCCAACACAGTGGCTGCTTCTGCTTCGTTCTATCTTATAAGAACTCTTTAGGCAAAATAGATCTATATACGCAAGTCATATCACCTAATTTAAACATCCAAACTGTACGTTTGTTATTTTTGATGGCACAGCAGCATTGAAAGAAGACACGAGTTAATTTGAGAAAACAGATATTGTGATGAATGAAAATATTGTTCGAAGCTATATTTTTTAAGATTTCCGAGTCATGTATTGTCATATACCTATTTTGACGATCATGATTTACGATGGAGACTTCTAGTAATATTGTTAAATACGAATAGTATTTAATTCTTGTAAGTTCCAATAAAATTCTATTCCTTTCTCATGAATATCGGCATTCAAGCAAATGTTGGCACAGAATAAAAATATTTTTCTGCTCCTTCTACGAAGCGGTTAAGATCGAAGAAGTTATAATTATTGTAACTGTAATGATAATGACATATGAAAAATAGAAAGTTCGCTAACATGTAAATTCAGGTTCCGTTTTTAAGATCAAGACATCTAGGTATAAATAATCGTGTTTGTAGGATATCAACGATTCGATATAGGTTATCATAATTTTTTCATGATTGGACTACGGATCTTCATGCAAAATAAAAATTGCCTCGATCAGTTTTTAAGGTACTGAAGTTAAATGACCACTTGATCCTCTTTACACGGTGAAAGTAGGTCCCCTTCATACGTCATTCATATGTAGTTCATTCATTCAATTTTGTCAAAACAACGTATAAGCTGTAGTTTATTTATGATCAACTCACAATTTAAATAACATACGAAAAAATTAAATAATATTAACATAATTAAATACTGCAATTTTTAAATAATATTTTATAAAATGACACGTCCAGAAAAGTGTTCGAACTGGGCCCCAAAACACACACTGACAGCGAACGTGTTAACAACAGCTGAATATTGATGGATCAATTTGTGGTACACGTTGTTCAGATCTCCGCTGATGAATAGGTCATAGGTACGTGCACACACAATCAGGAACACAGAACAATGCACCGTGCAGCACACTCGAACTATCGCAGCAGAATGCCCTGTATTTGTTCATTACGTGTACATGCACGCGTGATTTACCAATCACTGGACTGAGATTTGAACAACATGTGTCGGAAAGTTGAACTATCAATTTACGACTGTTCATGTCTCGGGAAGAAGGCTTCTATTTGCAAAACAGTAAAAGATCTTTTAAAAACTTCTTAGAAAAGTGAATCATTTGTCTGTTTAACTTGCGCTTTTTTTAACCATAAATGCATAAAATCAACGATATGGTTATCACTTTTATACATTATTATTGGAACGGTAACGATACCATTTGTTTGCATAACATATTTTAATCGGCAAATAAAAAGTATATTCTATAAAAATATAAATAAAAAGAGAAGAGCGCTTACTATTTTATAAGAAGCATTATTGTGCTAATTACGTGTGTCTGATCATTGCTCGATATTTCCACTTACGCCAGGACAATAAATCCGACAATGAACTGAGTCCACGTGTAAAGTAAATATAGTTTCACAATAGTTTCTGTAGAGGTATACAAGCATATAAATAGGGAAACTTGAAAACAGTATAATTTTTTAAAAACTGAACTAAATGACTTGAATATTTCTAACAAAAGAACCAATTTACTATACAATGATTATAAGACTTCCTTCAAATTTTGCTATCACTTCGAATGACAACAAAATAAAATATGTGTGGGGTATGGAATAAGAGCGTTTGGGTTATGTGATAGTGGAATCGAGTGAGGCAGAGCGAAAGAGTATGAATGTGTGTGTGTGTGTGTGAGAGAGAGAGAGAGAGAGGAGAGGATCAGAGTATTCGAAGAAGAATCGTGACGTATAGAAGTTTTTGTCGTGGTTGTGAATTGTAAAAAATCGTGAATAAACTGTTATTTTGTTGTTGTTAAAAGAAGGTGCTCAGTGTTGTTGAATTATTATTATCACGGAGTCACGTGGAATATAACTCTTTTAAAATAATCCTACATATATGATATAAATAAAATATCATATATTCGAATATATCATATAGTGAAAATAAAATACGAAATATTTGATAAGAAAGTTTGTAGCGCGCCACGAAATTGATTTGTCAGAAGTTTCTCGCAGTTTGGTAGCACCAGCGGCTATGGAAGATGTTGTAGACATTCGAATAGCATATAATTTGTCGTTCATCCCCTCATCTCTCTGCTCCTCCTATCCATAGTTTCTTTATCGCGGCCCCCCGATTTATTCCGTTTCCTCCGAGAGAACCAGCTTCTGCGAAGAGTCCAAGTTTGGAGACCGATGGATTGCCAAGGCTTTTGTCTCGATTCGTCCCGCCGCGGAATTTATTATTCCCGATAACTTTTCCTTTACACGGATCGGCCAGCGCAGCTCCGTGGCCTGACGCGAGTCCGACTTCTTGCCTCGTTTCTTATTCGACGAGTATATACGGCCCACCCCGGGCACAGCTGATCGATCGACGCGCTTATCTTAAATTCAATGGGGCATCGGGCGATTGAATAAAATCGAAACTCGTCGGCAAATCGACGTTAATAACGTTAAAAGTTTGTGGAACAAGATAAGGGCATCCCTCCCACCCCCACGATAATGCTCGTCGTCTGAAGAAGTTATATTCCGTTCTAATGGTTCTTCGAACCGATTCACCTACATGGTTATTAATATGCTCTTATTATTTGATAGCTATGAATATTTTAGTTATAAATTACTTTGCCTGATTAAATGTAACTATTTACATAATAAGAAAAGCGAGTAACAGATTGAGAAATACGTATCAATTACTTATAGTGGCGTTTGCATAACGAAGCTTTTATAATAATAAAGAATATAGAAAATAATAAATTTCTTCATAGCATTATTTTTAGATGTAGGTAATAAATAAAATTTCTTTCTAACTTAAAAAGGATATTTTTCAATCTGTTCTATTACAAATGAAGTAAATAAGAAATAATATTTAACATCTTATATTTCACATATACTTAATGATAAGTAAATTATATTTACTCGCAATTAATTACATTAATTATAACGTTTCTGTTTCTATTTTTGTTACAGGTAAGCTGATTGGATTATTTCTTTATGCGTACCACGATTGTATACGTTACCACAAAATGGCTGCGCGATTTGTACACAGGTAATTTAAAATATTGATCATTTTATATACCGTGAAGATCGCTGAATAATTTTCACGGGCGAGTGCGTCGTTTCGATCTCGAACGCTGATCGTAGAATTTATGTTTCCCACAGCAAAATGAAAGCATAGTTCAATTAACTAAAACTTATAAAATGGTGGTGTCATCGCGATAAGGTAATCTACTAGTTACACCACTTAAAATGTGATATATGTCGCGATATGCAAACAGCGTTTAATCCGACAATGCATTGTTCCCCGTATCGTGAATTACGAATTGTAACAGGTTGATGAACGATGCGGTACATGTTACGACTTTTTCACTTCAATTCCTGCGTAGATTTTGTTCGCGTTAAGAATTACTATTTAACGAACACGGATGTGAAATTAATGTTTTCTTCATCAATTCAGCTTTAATAGAACTTTAATAGAAATGGGGTTCTTCTTTTGATAACTTTAATGAATGGCAAATAATATAACAATATTTTTAAATTCGTTTGATATTTATACTGTTTAGGGTATTGTCTATTCACTTTTCTTAAGAAGTAAAGTTATCAAGCAAGATGTGCGGTAGATTAGATAGAGAAAGGGGCGTGTAATGACTGTGATCAGTATTAATGAAATTATTTTCGACAATCCTTCATTTCCTTGCATATATTGGATTACTTAACCAATTTATTAAACTGCAATTTCAATTTATACGTAATAATTCTTACTACAAGTAGAGTAGCAGAAAGTATTGCTTAAAGAAGCATAGATGAACGCAATATTTAATAGTTTTTATTAATTTATTACAAAATTGTTCAATCTACGACAGATCGCACACTATCAACACTTTACTAGAATTCATAAATGTCCAGTTTATGTAAATACATAACAACAAAATTAAGTCATAAAACTTTTAATCATATCTAACCCAGTGTCTAAATATTTATGCACGATACTGTACATACGAAACTCATATTTGGAAGACCAATACTATCGCTATCGTGAGATCGTTCAATTTGATAATATATATTCTTCCCCCCTTCTCTTTTGGTCCGTCTTACCATATCAAGCTTCCTCATACTCACTCTCCGAGGCTTCCTTACGTAATCTAATAAAGCCAGCTAACTTGAAAATGACACTACCCATGTCGAGGGTACGAAATATATAATATTTCCATAATTTATGTACGTGTGTATCTTTGATCAAGTAAGTAATATGGATGAGGTAGGGTTAACGTCGTGGTGGTGTTAGCCGCATTCTCGAAAATTTTAACTCGAGTTAAGAAATAAGCTATAATTAAAATATACCATATACGTCTCACAATTTCAATGCCATCCAAAAAGTTATCAATTTTTATACATTGTAGTTAATTTAAGAATGAACGAAGTATGCCATATTTAAAATTGCACCGGAGAACGATATTTGTCTACGAAGGGATGTATCTAAAGGGTATCTAAGAAGGGTGATATCTTATTTTTAGTAAAACTCAGTTTCGTAATTATGGAGCCAACAGAATATAACATCTTATTAAATTGTTACAATAGTTTGGTAACGCGCGGTCCACCTCTATTTTCGACAAATTGAAATATTCGATTTATAATGCTTTTTAGTTAAAGCAAAACTGACTATCTGTCCATGAGAAACAATCTTTGCAGCCTTAGTTGTAGTTTTGGAATACGCCTTGGACTGCCTTGGAATTTTATCTCGAATATGACATATTTTATTCATTACTATATTAACTCCTACGTATAAAAATTGAAAATTTTCGCCTGGTTTTATTCTTACGAGACGCAGTAAATATTCTGTTTTTCTCGTGATTCAAATAAATGCCGAACCAATTGCGATCGAAGTGAAGATTCGAAGGGAAGATAAGGGGGGTCAAGAAATTTAGTCGAACGAACTTAAATCCATGGATCGCCGGGGTATCGAAGGAACAAACGCCCGGCTAGTAAGAGCCGGAAGATGGTCTAGCGGCCGTGAAGGTGGGGGCAAGCGAAAGGGATCGAAAAGAAAGCAAAAGAAAATACTACGGTCGGCGATGGAGACTGCTTAAGATTTCAGGCGCGTGCAGACTCTTCTTAACCTTTGCCTCGTCCGCGTTTTTTAATGCGAAATCTCTTTCCCTTCTGCCCGAATCTCAACTGCTCTCTTTCCCGTAACACATACAGCAGCTCCTTCGAAGGCCTTTCAAGTTCTCTCCCGGGTCGCATCGAGTCCATCGTAGAGACCTCGGTTGCAAATCCAATTGGTCCTGGGATCGCCTCACACTGTCCCCTAATTTTTTTGACTTCTCCACGGTGCCCCGTACTCGAATCCCCGTAGAAAGTGGCTCCGTTCGAACTAGTTCTGTTCTTATTTATTTCTTCTTGCTAAGTGGTACATCCACTCCTCAAGTTAAGCGTAACTTTTTCTTCGTTGGCCATGATTTATTTATAACAGGCAAGTCTAAGTTGGAATATTACGTCTAAAAAGATTTTAAACTTAAAATATCGAAGCACAATTTATTAAACATAACAAGTTTGATAATAAAGATTGAAAAAGAATGGAGCAATATTTTGCACTTTTGTGAAAAAGTTTTAAGCCGTGGGAAGCACAAAATGCTTTACAGTAAAGTACTAATGCATTGAACAGCATACGATATGAGATATTTAAGAAAATATTATTTATGCGAAAGAAACGCAAAATAATAGAAAAATAATTGGTTAAAAAATAAATGGTTCATCACGTTTTACCATTGTAACGTTAAAGCTAGTGAAAAGATAAATGAAACGCATAATAGTTGGCTTTTAATAGGGAATATAAAATGACATGTGTCGACGTAACAGCAACTGTGATGACGTACATCAATGCTTTATCACAGGAAATAGGTATTACGCTCAATAACAACGACGATTATTTCATTACCAATCAATGTCAACTATTACGGGTGGTAAAGTTTGCTTCTTTTATTGGCTTTAATTTTGCAATGAAACGCGCAAATAGAATATGCCTATATTAAATATACTCTATACTCTATACCTTTGTGTTCACTAGTCTAATCATTTTCGTTACTCTTACTTAATTTAATGCTCGTTGAACTTATAGTAGTTTGATGTAAAGTTTTTGTGTGCTCGCAAAATCAATTTTTCTTACATTAATCTAACAAATAATTACTAACGCAACCAGAAGTTGCCACGTTTTATTTCAAACAAAATTAAATCGACTAGTAACGACTAGTAGTATTTTATACACAGCGCACTCAATATATCAACATATAATTGGAGTTTGTAAATACAGTGTACAGTTAAAAGTTGCGAAAAATAGTGTAAGAAGAAAAATGATCCGCTCATAGTATATGATATTTTGTAGTCAATATAAATCTGATGGAAGGAGCTTATACGTATCTTTCAACGGAATACATAATTAGAGCACTTTGCGTGTCACATATTTCGCGTATTAATCACATTAAAAAGTAATGCGAGCGAAAGCTGAAGCGGATCACCGTCCAGAAAACGATAATAGCGACATTAACACTACCACGCGATAAAATCAAATATACTTAACTTCCATAGAACGCGTCCGGAACTTGGTTCCTGGAAGGCACGAGGAGTCGAATCTCATTTGCAATATGTCCCGAAAGCGATCAAGAGAGAAAAACAAGGACGGGAGAACGGGGAGGGAAAGTCGGCGGCGTGTTGCTTTCGCCATTTTTCCGACCCAATTCCGATCGCGAATAACAAAAGCGTTGCGCGCCGACGATATTTATCGCGTTGTTTACCGAAAGCCTTTTCAATTTTTCTTAAATTCCTGACACGCGCGTTTCACACCGGATCCAGCAAGACAAATTCCACAGAGAAAGGATATATTTTTCGAAATTTCCCGGTTCGATCGGACCCAGAGAGGATACTTTTTCATACAGAGTCGAGAGCCTCGAATCTACGAACATTTTGTAAAAGTTTCATTGTTCTCTGCCGCCCGCAGTTCATCATTCGAACCGTGTAGAGCCACCTACATGTACTCGTACTATGTATCCTGTGCAAAATACAATATCCGCCAAAAGTATCGGATTACGCGATTAAATGTTTAGCCATGCGTGTGGTAATATTATTGTGGAAATAGAATTACGTATAATAGAATCTATCCAGAAAGATAATATTGTTAGCACGTGATCGTTATACATAGTTTTAATATTAATTCGTGTTTGTGTTTGCCCGTAATACCGCAAATGCCAATTAATATCATAAGACTGTTATTCTGCACTATAATTAATGAATCCGTATTGGCTTATGAAGCGTTACCAGCTGAATGGATTTTCCTATTTTCAGATTCTTTTACTAAATATATGCTAGTCGCAGACAACATTTTAACCACTGTTGTTCTATTTGTGAGAATAGTTTTATATGTTTTCAAAGGGACCCGTAAGTGTCTGGAATTTTCGATGATTCAGAATAAAGTAGTTCTTAGCTACAAGAGTAAAATATGTTTACTGCGAACTTTCGGTCTTACCCCCTGAATTATGATACTTATTGTTAGTGGGAAAATAATGTGTGCAAATTTTGAAAACAACCGAACAACAGGAATACATGTTGAATTTGCGTTCACGATTAAAATATAGATATAAATGTACAAAACTCTGTAGAGGTGAATAAAATCTGTCACTTTCAAAAATACATTTAAAAATATGTATAGAATTTCTATGAAGGATAATTTTGCAAAAAATATTATGTAAGGCTTTGTATTATAGTCGAAAACGTTGAACGATATTTCTAAAACAACAAAACACAGTTACGTCCGAGAAAAACGCGAAATCATCAAAATTATTACCTCTAACGCAAATGCATCGCAGAGGCTTTCCTCGTTCGATTGCTTCGTAACATTGCACAATTTCTCACCGAGTGTCATAATTTAGTGGGACACAAACAGAAGAAATAGAAAGTCGAAAAACAAAGTACCTATTGCAGAACCAAGAACTATACTTTCAGCTGATAATGTACTCGAAGCTTTCGATATGTACCGGCAAAAGAGCAAGACTCGAAAGTTTTGTGGGAGCAAAACGACGAGCAGGTGGGGGCGGGTCTTATGCTACGTGTCCGAGGGAATATCCAGAAAGAAGTTGGATTCTTAATGCCGACGTTAGAGTACTTCATCTTCGCCGACTCCCTCAGACCTCTACCTACCCTTCCACCGGTTACTGGCGTCGGTCAGGGCCGTACTTGCTTGTTCGAACGTGGATAAGAAACTTCAGGGTATCTCCGATAGGAACCGTTGATTCCGTGACTCTTTTCCTATTTTCGACCAAACGGCACGATGAAGACGAATAGGGAATGTAATGGACGAGATAGGGGGTATATGGAAATCATTCGACGGGTAAAAGTCCTTCGAGTTGTCGATACCATCAATTTTATTTCGAGTGTCTCGGGGAATATATCGTGGAACTGAATAGTGCGTTTATAAATGCAACTGGAACTGAAATACTGAAATGTAAAGCTTGAAATAGAGTTAGAAGAAAAGTAGTATGAAAAGAGAGTTAGAAGATTTTTAGAATAACCTTTCAATATAATCTGGAGGCATTTGTTCTGTAATAATATGTGATATGAATTGGTGTCTCGTTGATTTTATAACATAATTATCGGAAAATTTAAGGTTGTTCAGCTCGTTATTACGTTGCTAGGCATTGTTTATTGATAGCTTCGTATTTAAAACAATTATTGGTAAAATTAAAATGAAATTTTTCTTACTCCTTTTTTGTTCACCAATTGACCTAATAAGAGCTATCTCATTCAACGATATTTAAAACTTTCCACAACGCGGGAAATTGTTTTTTACTTCTTATGTCTGGTGGGTTATAATTAAAAACTAATTAGAATATCGAAGTCTGGTATTTTCTCGGGTTTTATTTTTGTGACGTAGCAGATATTAATAATACTTATATAATCTTATACCTTGATACAAAAATATCAATATATTTTAGTATAGTAAAACATAGCGTAACTACATTAACTAAAAGGGTTACCATATTTCCTTTAGCCAAACTGTAATATCGTACTTTTTTTTTATAAACATGCTGATAATTAGTCTGACTTGGGCATTATACTAATTGCGACGTTGTAAATTAGTTTCAATATTTTTCAGCAAAATATCGATAATAAAATAATACCGATTCTAAATCAGTGTTTAAAAATTCTGTAAAGATTCCAACGAAATGGTATTTCAGTTCGTATATCTATAAAGGTTTCGCAGATACAATCAGAACGGTGTTTCGGTGGTAGTCCCTGCAGAGTAGAGGCACGAATTTATTACGTGTCCGGAATTTCGAAAATGATTTCTAACCCGTTTAAAACAGCCAGAAGTAGGAGCTGTAACTTTAGATGTCGCGGTCCGCGATAAGAAGATCGTGGCGGAGGTTTGAGGGGCGCGAGGGTGGAAAGCGTTAGGGGAAAGGAAGAGCGTGTCGAGGAGGAGTTGGCCAAGAGGACGCGAGCAAGCACCGGTTTCTATCTATGTTAATTACCAGGGCGAACGTAAATCACGATCGCCCAGGTGCTCCGTCGGCAAAGTAGGCACCTTAGCCCAGGATTCCAAGAACGGACGTGGGCCGCGGGATAAAAGCTGTAATTAATTACGCAATTATCCAGCCCCGTTTAAAGATAAAAACCGTATTTTTCGCTTCGATGCGGATTACGGGACCGCTACAACCGCCCTCTCGTCTCTCTTTTACCCTTTTCCTTCGTCTTACCTTTCTCCTTCGTCTGTGCTCCGACTTGAAATTTTTTCTTTAAGAGGAGCTCGGTTCCCTTAGAATTTCTGCGTGATCAACCCCACACGGAGGTAGCAGTTTCACAATGTTGGTTCTGCAGAGAAATATTTAGGGTAATCCAACGGCAGACTTTTCAGTTTGATTTGTCGAGAAAACTTGTATTTTTTGTTAAATATTATGTAATCTTTTATTTCGATCGATAGAGAAAGGAAAAAGAACGGAGTTATTAAACTGGATGGTCTCGGCAGTTAATTTCGGTCTCCATTTCTAAGAAATGCATAAAATCCACAATCTATTTGTAAGAATGATAAGACTTAATTTGTTTAAAAATTTCGTAATATGCATTGCTATCTACGCTTACATTGTGGAATGTATTCGATCATTTCCCATGAACGAGCCTTCATAATTTTAAGTACTACAATCTGATAAGGGTTATCGTGATCGTCTGGTTACTAAGATTAGCATTAAGAAAGGCTATAAATATGATGAAATGCTCGAGTTCGAGAACGAAAAATGTGTTAGTATCGAATCGCGATTATTCAAAGTATTTTGTATTCGTGTGCCTTTTTCATTGGTCGCAGAAAGCATCGCGACATGGCGCCTCTTGTCGCCCGACTCCATTCTTTCACGCTTGTTTCCCACTCTTTTTCCTCCGACTCATCCTACTTCCCTAGTTCCGCCGATACTTCTTCCTGTTCGTTCCTACTATCAGCCAAGCCTGATCTTTTTCTTACACTCGTTTTCCCAGGCATCCCTGATTTAAAGCTCATTTTCGTCGGCCGAAAGCTGTCCCGTTCTCACCCCTGAATCAACTTTGTGCCCCCCACAAATCACCGTCGAACCATTACGTTGCTCTCTCTCCCTATCACGGACCGATTCGTCTATGAACGCGATGCTTTTCGCCGATGCGGTGCGATGAATTCTTGAGGATAGAAGTCGTGTCGCGGATCATTTGGAACACTCCAAAGACCCCTGGATTGTGTTACCAAGGTAGTAAAATCTTTGATGGCAGACTGGCCTCAATTAACTGTTGAATTAATGCCTTTATAGAATAATGATACTCTCGAGAAGGTTAAGTTAAATAACATTGAAAAAGTAAATGATTTTGATACAGCGTCGTGCATTTATACGTAAGTAAGTAAACGAGATACAATTTACAAGTTCTTCACAATGTACCAAAGAACATCTGAATATGCATTAACGTTCATTACAATTAGTAATAATTAGATTCTACATCACAGAATTCATTATGCTCTAAACACACAAGAGCTTCGATATAATAAATAATTGTACTCGTACGTTAATTTTCTAATAGCATACAATGTGTCACACTACCAGGAAGGTACCCTTTAGTTAATTAATAATTATCATTTTATAATATCAAACGAGTATTAATGTAATTAGTATATAACGTTGACAAGTAGTTTATATGCTTATTTTAATAACTGTTTGCCTCGTACCATATTATTTAACATTCTTGCAGACTACCAATTTCTTACTTTTTTACTTTGAATATATTTTCTATTTTAGAGGAAGTAGGCACGAATTTCATCTCACACAAATTTATTTTACAAACATGTTGTAGAGTGTTGTAACGTTTAATATCATTAGTAATAATATCTTAGACTATGACTTTAGAGAAATACGAATTTACATTTTGTAAGATTCGATTTTTCTGAAACATACGCATAGAAAATAAATAAACTTGTCACATTATATATTAGATTGACAAAGAAATATTGATTTCCTTTCTTTACGGGCAAGATATTTTCAAATGTCGAAGATTTCGGAAAAATGGCTATCCTAACGTTAATTAAGACGACGATTTAATTTCCAATTAAGATAATGATCGACCGCTGGTCGAATTAGGAAATTCAGAAGAATTCGTTTATTATCGTCGTGGTTAAATTGATCTTGAGCCAATTCGGAGATATTACGAGTTGCTGTTGGTTATTGCTTCGCGCGTAGATGCTCCCCTAGCCGGTCTCACGTTACAACGTAATATATAGCCGTCTTGGGATCACCGTCGTAATTATCCTCTAATACCAATTCATAAGAGCGTCGGCCATTTTCAAACCCCTGCACGTAATTCTAGGAGAAGCACGAGGATCTACGTTCCACATTGAGAACTCACACGCGCGCGCGCCTGCTCGTTCCTCTCTCGAGAGAACGATATACGTGTTTCGTTATACGGGATAAGAGGCCACGGGCCAGAGAGAAAGGACATCTTGATTCCCCCAAAATTTCCGCACTCTCGCTTTTCTCCTCCTGCGATGATTACGTAACATCTAAAACGTGAAAAATTAAATATAAATGTACATTGCCCGTTAGCTCAAGATAATTTTACTGTCGAAGAATTTGGTCGCTCGTTTAGTTACTTAGCTTAGTTACAATTATTTATAGAAAGTTTTTTCCTTAAATAAATAAATTTGTTGCTATGTTAATTTAATACCACCGTTTACGAGAAGCTTGATAATTACTTTTCAAATCATAATTTCGAAAGAAGTAGTTCCATGGTATTTATTTAAATAATTTATTGGATCGCCGCCGGAATTGTTGTCGCTTTCGAAGAATATTTGAAGAAATTCTCGACTGTTGATCTTGAACTCTGAAGGGTCTATCGGAAAACCGCCGGAAGATACTACCGGTGTCGCGAATAAATCGAAGCGATGACCGGCAGTCTCGTGAACCGTTCACGCTGTTATCTTTCAATCTTTCTAGTCCGCCACCCTCGGCCGGGTTTGTTTTATTTCTGTTTCCACTTTCTTCGTTCCTTTCCCCCGCGAACGATTCTCATTTCCGCCGAGCTAATCAGCTAAGAAGGACGCGTCGCGATTTCGAAAATGAACGTAACGGGCACGGTTAACAGGGAGCAGCTACACAGTACAGCTGAAGCAGCAAGCTGGCAACGGTAATTCGAGATACCTTTCGGGATTCGCAGAAAAGGAGAATCGAGTCGAGACTCGCCCTACGGCATTTCTGATGTGGCCATCGGTGCAGGCCATGAATCTTTCATGCGTCAATCGCTCTCCTTCCCTCTTCTTTCTACGTTCGTTTCGATTCCCCTTTGCTCCCCCGCTATCCCTAACCTTGGTAGGGTCTTCGGAGTCCCTTTCGAGGAATCCCGGCGAGTCAACGCTTCTTCTAGTTATCAGTCAGCAGAATCTGTCAATCGCCGGAGTAAACGTATTCTACTCTATCTCGACTGTTCCGCCATCCTCGTTGCTGTTTCGGCGACAGCGTTGGATATCACTCCCCTCCTCGACTCGCATCCTACATTTCTTTATTCTTTTTGACCTCGATCTTCCGATGCTGCCTTCGATTCGCTCGCGAACTGCCCGAAGAGACTGGTTGTCGGCTGACTGTGGACGTTTATGCGATTGTTTTATGCGATTACTTCGTATATTTTTTATCTTCTTAAATTAATTAAAATTATTAATTTAAACCTGTAATTTAAACCTGTAAATAGAGCTGATAGCAGTAATTATAAATTCGTCATTTTTATCATAAATTAACATATCAATATAATATTGAATTATATATATATTAAAACAAAGTTTTCAAAACTTACATTATATGTATACCTCATATGTTAATATAATATAAGACTATCGAGAGCGCACCAATCTTCTGCATTTTTCCTTGCAAGGAACTGTTCCAATGCAGGTGTCCCTGGCTACCTAACTTGAACGTTCGGTCCATGTTTCATATCACTGGTTAGGAAATAAAATTAAAATTGTTGGGATTTCGCAGAATACTACAGAATAAGCTCTAACGATTACTCTGTGTCTTTCTCAACTACAACCTCTCTGCTGGAGGCAGGAATTTCTCGCTTGTTACGCCGTAAGCAACTTTAAGAGGCCTAATTCGTTGGACCGTCGAGTCCTTATTGTACCTAGTTGTCGGTAACAGGCCACGACACACGGGCAATAATTACTATAGTTCTACTCTCCGATTCCGAACGATCGGTCCTCTGAACCGGATTCAGCGGAGAGGCGCGTTCTGAACAGAAACCAGGTATACTTTCTCTGGTCCCGACGCGGGAGACAATATTTCACGCAAGACGAATTGCAACTAGAAAATTCCGGGGATAAGCAAACGCATCGTGGTCAGCCGCGCTCGAAAATGAATCCTTGAGGAAGATGTTATATCCGGTTGATCCCGATCCATTCCAGAGGACAAGAGAATGATGTAAGGAGGCACAAGAGGGTTGCTGGTGGTTCGGTCGGGGGAAGGAAGGGAGTCTAGAAGAGGATGGCACCGTGGAAGGAGAGGGTTGGCTTTACGGGGATACCGAGTAAATGCCCCATGAATGAACGATGAGCCTTGGGGCCAACGATCCTCCTCCGCCTCCTTCATTTCTGCCTCCTTCGGCCGGGGCCACCCGCGTCGGCCCTCCCTACGAACTCGAATCGGATTTCACTAGGCTAGATCCCTTACAATGATCCATTATTATTTCTTCAAAATTTCGTCTTTGGCTCGTTTGCCAGCTGTTGTTTACCACATGGCTGCATTTAGTCCACATTGCAAACGATTTTTTATTTGGTTCATATTGATACTGAACAATTAACCACTTGCACTATAATAACGAGTCGGGCTCGCGATAAAGATTTCGTGCAACATCTGCTAAATATGAATATTATTAATTTCTTCTAAATCGAAATCAAATTGAATTCCTCTGTTATCAAAGTTTAGAAATTGAAGTAAATGAAGGCAATAGAAGGAACAAAAATGATCTGATTCTATTAAGGGAAATATTAAAGAAAAATAAGTGCTAATCAAGTTAGCGTGAAAGGAGTCGTAGTGCAAGGAGTTAATATGACTAACATGTGTTGTCTTATGGGAATGATCAAAATGACTCTGTATACGTGGAGAGAGAAAGAGAAAATTTATCTATATTTATTACAATGAACGCTTGCATTAGGATATCGATGCAATCATTTCCTATAAAGGGGTCTGCGTGATACCATTAATCTCAAAATAAAGAATGTGAAATCGATCAAAATGACCGGCATGGCGGGTTTAGTGTTAATCAGTCGACGAGTGATTTATTGTACTTAGCATTCATACGCTAACTGGGTTCGATTAGGTACCTTAATCTCATCATTAGCAACGGATGATTTGTATGCAGATCGATCCATGGTTTCGAAACTCGAGTGATTCTAAAGCACATAATAAAGCACGACCATTATTCATCATCTTTAGGTGTAATTCCTCAAAATGTCATGAGAAAGTTATGCAATATATCTTTATAAAAAAAAAAATGAAATATTACTTTTAACAATTTTTCTCGATGGTGGAACACAATCGATCATCCCCATCTCAAAAACATTTGTATACGCGTGTGCATATGTCAATATATTTTGCGTTTAAATATTGCACAATCGACGACGCGCAAAACATCAGATTATTGAATCTATAAAGTTTTTGCATCGATCGCCAAGTCTGCGCATAAATATGAAAAAAAATTACGTGAAAAAGGCACTATAATCACGACTGATAGGCCGTTTTCCGATAATCGAGCCCCGCTTTCGAGTGCGCTTTCCGTGCCGGCGAAATCAATTGGCCGATTGAGCGCCGCGCCGCTCCGGGGTCGTGTTGCTATTCAGTCTTATGATTGCAATTCATTGAGAGCGTTAACATCTTTTCTGGTGTATCGAACACGATTTTTGTTAGCGCAATGTTCGTTCTACGTAAATGGATTGCTAGTTCTACACGATACTATATTCGTGTTTACTTCTATCGGTAAAACATTCTGGATTTTAGCTCTTGCTTAGGAACGAGTACAGGAATTACAGATACCTAAGAAATAGTTAAACGAAACAAATTATTGGGAAAATTTGTTCTTTTTTTATTTACATTCTTCATTTATAAATTCATATTAATTGTGTCCATAGATAATTTATATTCTATATGATCCCCTTAGTTGACAATTGGGTTAAGTCCAAAATTATGACAAATAAGTCAATTACAAAAATAGTTAGTATGAATTGTAGTTGTTTTATTTATCAATTAAAACCGTATATATTCTCCTTTATGATGATTTAAAATTAATTGACTCTTACGTGGTAAATATGTATAGTGACTGTAATATTATCTGCAGTATGGCAATTTAAATTCAAGTTCTGGACTTACTTCATGATTTTACAAAACTTCTATATGTATACTATTGTATTCGTATATATTACATATATACATATAATATATTACATTCGACTTAAGAGCTCTCTTATACGATTACTTTTTCCAATTAAGTAAATGTAATAAATTAAGTGTTACAGAAAACAATTCCCAAAAATGCTACATTAATTCCTGGTCTGTATATTTCACGGTCTTAGTTTAGATATTTGTCTCAAGTTATTTACAAATAAAGAACTATATATAGCGTGTCAATTAATAAAAATTTACCGTTGCCTTTCCCGCGATCAGAGAGTTAGGGCGTGATACGGATTTCGCTTGGGGCCATTTCCGTGGTCATTTTTCTACAAGACATAACGTCAGGCATTTGAAAGTCGTTTACGATTATAAGAGGAGCAGCAGATGCATTTCCGTTACCCGCTTCCAATGCAAGAATCATATCTGTGCATTCTTGGCTCCTGTATAGCATCATGATTGCTTCCGTGCTAGATACTGTAACTCGAAATCGAAATTACAAGGTAGGTCAATGTTAGTAACATCTTGGTAGTGATCAGAGGCTGATATTGTATCTTGTTCCGAATGAGTCACAGCAGCGGTTTACGGCGAAATCGATAATATTTGATATTTATTAGGAGATCGTGATGTTTCTGCATTTATGGCAAACATTAGTAGATCTAATACGGAGCAATGAAAACATTTAAAGATTTAAAACAACTGTTATATTCTTTTCGGCTTACTAAATTCTTCGATGGAAAAAACATATTTAAAACACCTGCTTCTTTCTATTTACACTTTACCAACCAGAAGTCTGTTCATAGAATTTTCATTTATTACGCTATACAAAGAAAAAGCTAAATAATTCTTTTTGCATGATAATTCATAATGAAGTTATTAAATCTTATATTACACTTTTAATATTAAATCTACTGAGCATTAAAATTGAGTTTTATGAATTAAGTAAACTGAATTTATTTTCATTACAAAATATAGTTGCATTAAGGAATTTATTTAATTATTTCGTACGAAAGTGTTTTCAATCTCAATAATTCTAAACTACGAGATGTGAAATCGATCATTTTAACTGACACATAGGTTTATAGTTAGAAAGAAGCTACAACAATTTGAGGATATACGAATTTGGTAATAAAACAGCTAACTCGCTTATAATAAAATTATTCAGTTGACTATGAAAAATCCACTTTTTGATAGATAATCGATATCTTCGAAACTGTCAATAAGATTTTAGTAATAACTAAGTAATGAAAATGTTTAACCTTTCAAACGGAGAATCTTCTAAATATATAACAAAACTTAAAAGAAAAGTTAAACGATTAAGTCTGCGACGACCATGTTCATACCTCTTCTGCACGTGACGTGTTAAGCGTTCATTGACTGGACAGATCACTCGAAACGAATCATAGACATCTAAACTCCACAAATCTTTCAATCCTTCTGCGATCCATCGCATGCGCTGCACCCGCGATATCGTTAAATATAAATCTCATTTATTATTGCTATAGGATATTATTAAATCCGTTTACCTCGTTTTCCCGTTCAAACTAAGTTTAAATCTCTTCTCTCGGCCGTTGGTAATAAAGAAAATTCGCGTAACAAGACGTAGGAGGAGAGAGCGTCGAAGATCGGGAAAGAGAAGGAGAGAGAAATCGCGCGAACGAGCGAGAAAGAGAGAAAGAGAGAGAAAGAGAGAGAGAGAGAGAGAGAGAGAGAATAGAGGCGATTGAAATAGAGGAGTATGAAGAAGAGAGATAGAGGAGCGGAAGGGAAAACCGTTGGAAGAGTAAAGCAAGCCGACGAATTTATTAACTTTAAAAGCTGCCTGCAATACCGCCTTGTTGGAGGCGCTTTCATGGCTTTACGACCTGCCTCCACACCCCCCCCCCCCTCTCCTCCTCCCTTCCCCTCCGGCCCCTGCAACCCTACCAACAGCCCCTGAAACCCCTCCATGGTCTGTCCCCCTTTCCTCCCCGGCGCTCTCTCGTCGAAACGTCATCCGCCTGCACCCCTATCCCGCGGATCCATGATGCTCAACTTATAATTTTCTTTGAAGCTTCGTGGCTTATCGATTGGGCTTTATGATTGGAATTTGTAATAACTTTCGATCCGGGTGCCGTTTCACCGCACGGTGGTCCCGGTTGCACCGACGCGACGAGGGGCTGCACTTTCCGGATTTCATATCGGGCCAGTGCTACCACCGCCACCCCCTTCCACACCGTCCTCTTCCTTTTCCAGCAGAGGTATGAGGATCCAATAATGGAGTCACAAAGATTTAGTTCCTACTTCGTCCGGGCTTCGTGCGTTTCGCTCGATACCCTGTCGGTAGAAGAAAAACTGGCAATTATCGTCTTATCTCTTTGGGGGAGACTCTGACTAGATGCGATCCGGGCCTCGGCGTTCGTAGCACTTCGTCGTCGATCCGTTGTTGTTCCACGGTACCACCGACGAGACCGCTTTCGACGATCTATCCTACCAAGTTCGCCGAACTTTTACTTTATTTTAACCGCCTTGCGCTAAGATTTCTTTCGCAACTACTGATTAGGGTTTCTTCGTCCTTCGGGAGTTAGGATACCTCGTCCCGCTAAAAAATGTGTGTGTTGTAACAGTAGCTCGACATAGTAAACATTTTATTGATTTGTTTTCGTGACTTATTTTATAATCGTATGAGTTCTATGAAAACTATATGTGCGAATTTCAGTAAACAGTACAAAAGTTTTCATTTTAGAAATTATTGAAATGCACAGCGATTGCTGAAAGAAAGGCGGTTAAAGAAAGGAAATTGTGATTTTTAAAAATGATATCAACATGTGTTAAAATCCTTTGAACGTAGCGATTTGTATAAATTTGATCCAAGCGTCGTAGTCGCAAATCCATTGAAAAGCCTGGGGAGGAGATTCAACAAATTTTCTCCCAACAAACGCATCCATATTCCAGCCGGAAGGACCATCAGGTGACCATCCCTTTGTTATACGATTATTGCCCTAATACCCAGCTGAACTTACCCTTCGCAATCGTGGGTTGACGGGCCCGGTTGTAGACCGTGCACGATGGGAGCATGTTACATGAACCTAAAACCACTTATTCGTAGCAAAATATTTTAATACGTAGCCCCGGGCTATCCGCGATCAACGATTTTGCAAAAATGTATTCTCTTTTGAATACTTGGCATTTATTAAATATTTAGTAAGCATCAAGCGCGGCCGGGCTCCAATAAAACCGTATATTGCAGAATAAAACATTTATTGTTAGTAATAGATAGTTGAGACAAATATAAAAACAGTTTTGCTTCTATTGTTATTAGATTATTGATATTTATGCAAAATAAGGATTTTTAGTCTTGATTTGTAGAAACGCGAGTTAAATAAGTATTTATTTTTATCCTGAACATTTTTAATCAATTGGAAATAATCGCACAGCATTATTAAATTGGTTCAATAATTGTTTTCGTAATAGTTTATTTAGAAATCAAATAATCAGATATCTTTAGGCAACAATAGAAATTTTCTATGTGGATTGCAAGAAACAGAAGTTAAATAAAAATGTTTTATTCGTTTAATAATTATAATAATTTGAAGAGGCGTTCGCAAATCGTTTAATTTTTCTAGCGTGTCTGCGCTTTTGTATTTTATTTAATCCCTTATGTCACAAATCCATAGTCATCAATATAAGTAATTGTCGTAGTCACTACTCTTATAACGCGGAGCACATTTCCCATGTTTATATTAATTAAAACTTTATTTAACACGGTTCAAACACAAAAGAAAACTCTAAAAACACGGTTCCCATATTACCCAGAACAGATTCCCGTGATTTACATTGTTTCTACGTTTCGTTTAACACAGTTTCACTGCAACACGATGCATATTAACCGTGTCGAGAGAAATTCTATGTTCACTTGCACGTGTCATAGAAATGTAGAAAAAATAATGACTTAATTTGATGGTAAACCGATGCGAAATTTCAATATTAAAACAAATGCAATGGAAATCTTTAGCCAAGTGAAACACGTTTCTACATCGATTTGCCCTTTACATGGCGGAGTGTCAGCAAGGAAAACTGGAGGAACATTGTTGAGAATTTTCAATTATCCTGTATACTGCAGAGTGTTCCACTGGAATTTTCATTCCACCGAAACGCAGGATTTTCTATTGTAAACGAAACAAGCTTCGAAAATGTAGAACGTGTAAAAAAGTTGCATTAGACAAAATTAAATAATGTTGGACAATGCATACATATATCGCGTGATTTACATCATCCCCAAAAGTATTAGGACACTTACAGAAAATTCAAGAAATTTCAAGAACCGATAGGAAACTGTTATAATTTCTCACATATATTGCTAATTAATTATATTATAATAGAGATATTAATTTTGTAAATGAAAATTAAAATTTATTTTCGTTGATATTTCCACCTCGTTTTCTAATTGCTTCGTGGACTAATTTTGAAACCGATTTTTTAGTTTTTTTATTATCTCTGATACTATTTTGTTCCATGCATTTTGTAATATGTTCCACATGTATGTAAAGAAAACATACAGGAAAATGGCTTAATATATTTCCATAAGTGACAAATATTTGTTATTTGTTATTATATAACAAATGTATTATAAATGTATTATAAATGTATTATATATTTGTTATTATACTTTCGATAATATGATGCCACGAAACTCGCAGAGGTCACCTAAACCGTATGAAAAATTATAATTTATACTAAATAAGTAGACGTCGTAATATTTTTGGCGGTGAAGAATTTGGAGGAATTTTAAAGATCTTACGAATAAGACGAAGAAAAAAGGGGTTCCTATTCGGATTCGCAGGTGTACCAAATTAAGCGTGTATCGCGAAGCATCCCCGTAAAACATTACTGGCCATATGCCGACCAATATGTCGGTCCCCAACAGAAAGTAACATCGGGGTGTAACTCTGGATGTTTCGTATTACTGCAAACCAGACTCCCTTTAGAGATGTCCTAAATGTCTTGCGCAATAAAAGCCGTAGTCCCATAAAATATCGTCACCAGCATTTCTTCTCCCTATCAGTTATCCATCCTTGGTCCCTCGACGGATAGGACGCGGGTACATAAAGCGGGTACTACGACGGATTGAAATATAACCTCGAATATTTCCTTACACCGGTGTCCAATACCTATACATATTATACGACACAGTACTTTCTTACGATTAAACTTTAACGTTCGTAGTGCCTCGTAGAACGTTTGATGTACTACGATCGAGCCGTCCTTTTAGAGTTATTAAAATATACGCGTTGGGGTACGAATTACTTTTTCCGTTTAGGTTTCTAGCTACGTGCACCCTTGCGTGCGTTCATTTACATATTCGCTCTATGTGGAATAACTAGGCGAATGAACAAATATTTGTCAAGATGACTGCAAGTGACAGTCGATAGAACTTTTTTAATAATTTTAACAAATTCGAAGCAACTTGTGTATTGTTAAATAGTTCTTGTGTCTACATTTTTATTGTTCAGCTACTTATTTTTGCTATGAATAAGTAAAATTCGGAGACATCTTTTAAATCAAAATTAAATTCTACCTTTCTATTATCAGTATTTAATCACTGGCATACAATAAAAATAACTTATTTGTATCGTATAGAAATTTATTAATGGTGACCAAGTGTTATTAACATACTCCGGATCTTATGATTTATTATAATATAAAATAAAATATTATTGTATCAATGTCAAATTATTAAAATTATAATTTCTATTTAACCTATTGTTTCTATTTATATAAATCGTACTAAATTTACCAATAATATTTTTTTTTATTATATCGTATATTATTTCAAGTAAAATTCTTGAAAATTTCACCCTCCTCTCCTGATTAGAGGAATGGCATGGAAAACGACGGCGATACCTTTCGTAATAGACGCGTGGCTCAATTAATTCCGTAAAATTATGATTGTTCTATCGTGTCAGGGCGACGAGCGCTTATTGTTACGATATCCTGCAAGTCTTCGAAGTGTTTATTCTGCGCGAGGTATC
Organism: Augochlora pura; assembly: GCF_028453695.1. Taxonomy (NCBI): domain Eukaryota; kingdom Metazoa; phylum Arthropoda; class Insecta; order Hymenoptera; family Halictidae; genus Augochlora; species Augochlora pura. The sequence continues at coordinate 19,609,120 of NC_135774.1, read as the reverse complement.
GCGGGAAGAGATTCAATTACGCCAGACCATTGAAATATCACGTAATCCCGTCTTCGGAAGGAATCGGTACGAAAGTTTTCAAGGGTTTTCGTGGCAGTTAACCGGGGAAATAAGGGAGACCGAACGAACGAACGAACGATTCCGCTGGTACAGCTGCCACTAAAGAAACGGAATCAAACTTAATTTCGCCCAGACACCTGACTGCCGTAGGCCGTGCGAGTATCTCCCGCGAACCTTAACTTGCCCACCCACGTAACTGGCCGTGAAATATCATTCCGCAATTTCGTTTAATTAAAATCTGATTCAAAGTTCGCGAACGACCGCACGTCCCGGATAATACTGGTTACGCCGGCTGTGGTTAATGCATCAGTCGAAGAGTTCTGCTTCTCTCTCTCTCTCTCTCTCTCTCTCTTCCTCTCTTCTTCTTCGTTTTCATTTTTTTCTTCGCGCTCTCCTCTAGCTAACTTTTATCACCTCCGGTTTTTTAGAGCTTCTTCTTATTCTAAATGCAAGTTTCGCATTGCTCCGCTTGAATTCCATTATTTGTTCCTTCACGCTTGGTTTTTGTGATCGGGTTAAGTGGAAAGTTTGCTGCATCAGAATGGAACTGTAAAATTGATAAACGATAGAGAGAGAATGGTTTCTTTGAACTTTTTCTACAATTGCTCGACGCATTAACGAATGGTATATGTAGGTTAAAAGCTTCTAGATAAACTGTTCAATGGCAGCAGCGGTTTCAATTTTGTACCAATGAAATCAATAATTTACCTCGGTGACATAATTTCGTGTGGGATTATCGTATTGAATAATTGAAAATTCTATTAAACGACTTTCGAAATTCTATTTGGAGGCATTATTAATAAAGAGGTAGATTATTAATTAAAATTCCGATTCGATGATTAAGACATTAATCGTTTTCTTTGCTTTTCCTCTTAAATATTATTCGAGTTCTTCCTACTCTGTTATTCCATTTTTGGAAATTCCAGGAATAGATTTTCCCTTCCTGAAAATATTTCATAGGTTCTTTGTTATTATTTATATAAAAATAAATGATAGATAGTTTGATTTCTGAAGAAGTCAATTTTTGATACGATAATATTTATATTAAACTATACTGAAGTACAACCGTGTTTATAATAATAATTCTTCTATTACTCTGGTGTAAAAATAAATTAGAACTTATGAGAAACAAAAATTACCTCGTTTCACTAGAGAAACCTTTAAAACCCAGACAGCTGCCGATTAGTGTAGGTATGAATGAAACGTTATGCACTTACGTTAGTATAAAAAGTCACACTAATAAATGGTCATATTAATAAAGTCTATCCAATTTTGTACAGAAATGTATGTTCCTATTTATTATCGTATCGAGTACTGTAAAAGCCATATCCGATATACAAAAGCGTACATGATATTATTATTTCTGATAATAGAAAACTCAATGATAGGATTAAATCGTAAAAGTGGTGGCGGAACGGGTGGGGTAAAAGAATCCCTAAAAAGTGACCGCCTGCATCCAAAGCCGTGGATTAAGTAACCGTTCAAGCAGATAACGATTCGGTTCAATCGTTCGTGTAATATTCTGTAATATCGTTTCGCAAATCCGATTGAAAGTTTTCGAGGCAACTCGAAACGAGAAGTTACAATGGAAATTATGGCCGGCGCACAGCTCACCGCCGCAGCTGCAAGGGAAACACGGTGAATCAAACTTAATAATGCCGTTGAAACACCTGTTTGCCCGGTCTGCGCTTCTCCGGATTTTCGTTCGCCTTTATGGTACGGAATTGCTCGTAAAACGTTATTAAGTAACTTGATTTTATTAAACTGCCATCCCTTATTGTTTATCATCAGTGAAAAGATTCTGTCTGTACTCGACCTAGAAACAGCGGTTTCGCATTTTAACGCTAATGCCCGGCTTCGCACGGTTTACGCACTTCTCGCGGAAAGCGAAATTAACCCTTTGCAGTCGAAACCATTTCAACTGCAGATCTGAAATCATTTTTCTGGCTTTTAGAGTCTTCATTTTATATAACAAAATTTATTCTGTGCGTGTGAAATTGAGTCTCGTGACTCATATAACAGTTACAATTTTAATAACTTTTTCAATCTATGCTTTGGCGATATCTAGAAATATAATTTTGGAACGTGTTATAGCAATTTTAATGACGCCGTAGAGTCGCCACTCGAGTGCAAAAGGTTAATTGACTTTGAACGTGAACAGGTGGATTCAGAAGATTTTTCGAGGTCTAATTTATATCGCGTAATGGCACCTTGTTCATTTATTTCGTGGAAAACTTGATTTTTTATTATTATGCAGAATAAACATTTCTATCGTCGATTTTATTAAACAGAAATTAGGTAACAATTTGTTTCACCTTTTTTTATGATGTTCATCCAGTGAAAATAATGTTGCGGTAGTTTTAAATTGTTCGTGCTGTGTTTCGTTTATTCAATTTTATTATGAATGCATAAAACCCCTTTGGAATTTGCCTTTAAGTTTTAATAACATTAATATCGAATCCGCAACTTGAAAATAAGTCTACCGTCTCACATTAAAACAAAGATAAGTTGACAAACATTTATGAACCGCATTTTATTCAGTTCTTTAATATTGAAAATCTCCTCGAAGATATTACGCAACTTATAGTAACTTCAGTTTAAAGCAATTTTGACTCGGATGATAGAGATAAATTAGTTGCAATATGCGATTAAGTAATGGCAGCAGTTCAGATGCAATAACTTTCTATAAGACGCGAGAAAGAAATATTTCTGATCCGTTTAATTTATGATTCGGCCAAGAATGCCTCAGTTTTGCTGAAATTATTTAGTATGTTCATTGCGTTTATGCTAATTCGATGGCCAAGAGTTTTCATCTAATGGCCAATTAGCGGTCGCTGTACAAAACAACGGAGTGGTGAGTGTTCAGTTCATCCGAGGTCGGCATGCACCGGCAACGCAAGTAAAACGATGGATGCAAAAGTTATAACTTTTCAGGTCGTGACAATTGTAACATATTCAATATTTCAAAGTTTGATACATGCTATTGGTCCATTCACGAAAATTAGTTTTCTTATCATTTGTAACCATCTTCAATGTAACGCTTTGCACGCATCTAGTTTTTTATATTCAAAACGTGCTATGACATATTGTAAAATACATTTTTTAATTATATATTGTAATATATTAAAATTTAAATACAATAAAAATAAAATACATACATATTATATGTATATATATATATATATGTATATATATAGAATTATAAATCTTAATAATTTCATTTGCTAGAATCATTCGTTACAATCATTCATTCATTAATTGTCACTGGACCGTGAATTCGATCCATTCATGGCAAAATTGGGTAGTTATAACTTAAATCAATGTAAAACGCGAAAGTATTTTTTACTTTCTAGCTACCACTTGATTTATATTGCTTGCAATTGATGGAGACAATTCTTATTTAGCATAAAAATCCGCAGTCTATTTATTACGTATCATATTATATTATCACTTCACTAATATCATATTATATTATATTATCATTATATTTTTTACTTTCTTGATCATTGATAAATAATTACAATCGGATCTTTTCACGCGAAGTGAATGACAATGTAGCTGACAATGCGTGAAAGACAGAACAAAGGGGTCACGGTTGGAATCACATGTCGCATTACTAAATACCGTTTGCGCTATCGATCGTCTTGCGAAAGTATTGTAAAAGTGAGTTACCGATTGTTGTGTACACGTGTGTAGCAGAGGGCGAAGGTCCCGAAGATTTTCCGCGAACCACTGCCGAGCAGATTGTAACACACGTTTCCCGGATAACTTATTGGCAACAGGATTTCGGTAGGTTCCTCGATTCCACCTTTATTTCGCCAGTTTATCGTTTCTTGTACCGAAGATATCCGCGTACACGAGTCTTAAGCCCTTTGCTAAATCGCCGTTTGCTATAGTATGAATGCTGCAACTCTGTCCGGCTGTGTAATGCAATATTGTATTTTTGATGAGATTTTTATTATGTTGGTAGTTTAAAAAAGTTAGTTTAAAAGAGTTTGAAGAACAAGATTTTTATCTATTATTGAGATAAACGTGTTAAATTGTACTACAAGCTTCAATATTGTTATATAACTTTTTAAATATTAAATCTTTCGCGATTAATAAGAGAAATAAAATCAAAATAGAAACGAATATTTTTACGATCGGACGACCGGTCGATAAAGTGTTAAGTGGTTAAACAGAAAGTCAACTTCTAATAACCTTAGGAATCATCTCTGCCAGGAATTTCTGACATCTTTGGGACACTCTGTGTATACAATGCTGTGCGTTAATAAAAAGTAATTGTGACGCACACTTTCGAGAGACTCGATTATACGCGAATGAAGGAAATCTGTCCGGGGAAACTGGTTCCGTGGAGGTATCAGGCTCGGCCTATCCCCTTTTCCCGCACTGGCAGTCGCCTCGCTTTTCCGTAATTTTCATTGTGACCCTTCGGCGAAACTGTAGGGTCCACACACAGACGTCGCATCGGTCCAACGCTGTCGTACTAATGGTCTCACGAGCCAGACTCCGTAACCCTTCGAGAAAAGGGAAGGGGTAGGGTGAAAGAGAACGAAAAAAAAAAGTGGAAAGGGAGAAGGAAGAAACGGTTTTACGAGGCTGAGAATGTTTTATTCATGCCGCGTACAGAGTCCCACCCGTTTCACTAAACGCGCATACCGTCAACGTCGTATCAAGCTTCAACTATAAGCCCGGCTGAACTAGAGTTTTCCAAAATGCGCCGGGCATGTGAAACTAAGGGGGGTTGCGGAACCCTTAGTGGGTGGCTTCTGACCCCTTCGGCGTGTATCTTCCTCACGTTCCGCCTCCGACACTGTCTTACGAGCTTGCCGCCGTTCGACGGCCACCGAATACGCTCTTTTATTTGCGTTATCCGTGTTAGCAGGCCAGGGGGGTGGGACTGTCGACGTTTTCTCGATACTTTTGCTAGCTTTCGAATAGACTGAAGTTGGACTTTATTAGTGATGCATATGTCACTGTTATATAATATTGGCGTCGTCGCAAGATTGCAGAAGATGATGCAGACATTTCTGCCATTGTTTAAGGTGAAAATATCTATTATGGAACGATTCGGAGGGTATAAGATTATCATCGATACTGTTACAACTTAACCTCTTAGATACGACGTGCCACTATAGTGGTTCTCGTGAATGTTTCGTCCTTTACTCAATTGTTTTATTAATTATTAAAGCAAACGATTAAAGTGAAAGTGTGTATGTACAATACACTAAGAAAAGAATATATATAATTAATACTATATATAGCTATACGGAAGAAAATAAATATTAAGAAAAATGGTAATTTAGTTATGAAAAACTTTATTTGAAATGAACTATGGAATATTTATTTAATATACGTAGAAAACAGTACAAATGGAATAGTGAAGCACGAGTGTGTACCTATTAGGGAATACTGTTCCTAATTGGAACGCTCACAAGAAATTCCTTATTGAAAATAGGAATATTGAATATGAAACATTCGTGTAAAACTTGAAACACACAATATAGAACAGTTTTTTTTTGTTTAGAAACACTCGTGTTCGATTAAACATTTTTCTACAGTATTTGCTCAATATTGTTTTTATTGTATTATTTGTGCTACTACTTTGAGGAGGCTTTAGAATTGAGCGGTGTTCACCTTCATTATTTATTATCGATTTTCACTATATTATATTAGAGTTTTAACAAAAACTGAAACTTAACTCCGAGATGTACGAACGCGGCAGTAAAACATAAGTGGTTTAAAGTAATATCGTTCAGGGGATTAAGTATCGATAATTTTAACAAAGCTGCAGCTTATCGATTGAATCGATTTCAATGGGCGAGAAATAAAAAATCCTTTTCCATTGCCAGCTTTAATGCTTGCAATTGGTTGTGTCAGGATAATAATGTAAATTAGAAGAGAAATAAATTAAACCGTATTAAAGAAGCAGGGCGGAAAAATAATTAAAAACATATTCACCTTGGCCTCTATACGCCCTATGGTGCGTAGTAGAAAGTGTGTCAATAAATGAAACGTGTTTACGAAAACCCGAAAGAAAATAAACAGAACGCGTTTCAAAACAGGTTGTAAATGTAAATAAAACAAGTTAAAAACCGTGCGAAAGCACTCTGTGTAAAAAGAAACCATGATGCAAATAAAACTGTGTTATCAATAAAGTAACACAGCTATAAAAATCATAGAGTAACAATATTTTTCATATGCACGTAAGCGCGGATCATTCCTTTTAAATTATTAGTAAAAGAATTTGAATCATACGTACAGTTGGTCACAAAAATATTCGGACACGTTTTAACACGAAATAAACTTTAATACAACGAATTGAAAGGCTTGAATTTTGATAAGGTCTGGTTTACTAAACAATCGCTAGAAAAATTGTTGCGAAAATTAAAATTGGTTAAAATGGCAAGAAAATTAAAAAAAAACTCATGTTTTTGTAACCTTTTTAATTAAATGAATAATTAAACTTTAAAAATTGGATTTTGTAGAACTCGGTAACTCGCTTCGCCTCCTGGTTTGAAAATTTAAAGAGCGTGCAAATATTTTCGTGACCGATTTTATATAATACGTAAATAACAACTTCACGAAATAAAAGTTTTAATTTATTTTCACTTATTTATGCCTTTACGCGTCAGTCGTCGTCAATCGCGGCGGACAAACACATATTCGTAGTTTGAACTTCCAATTCGAATTTCGCGTTGGTTTTTACGCGCTAAATACGAATCTGTTAATTTCGTTATTTCTCATGTGCAGTTTTCAATATAGCTGCAAATCGTGTTTTGTTTTCAATATAGAAACGAAACAATTTGGCAAAACGCAGTATGCTGGCAGTGGTGCTCGGCACTCGGTGTTTCTATTACGCTCTGAGCGGCTCGAGAGACGACCACCGCGCGCGGTGGTCCGGATCAAAAAATATAGTGACAGTTTTCAATAACTTTTCGATGGTAAGAGTTGTTGGCATGAAACTTCGTTGAATAGGGTTCAAGTAAAAATGATATCAATGCTATCATTGCGAATGTTGATATTATCATATATTTCATTTTATCTATTTATTTATTATTTTTATTATATATTTATTTATTATTTCTATTACCTATTTATATATTACTTCATTTTATCTATTCATTTATTATTTCTATTATCAGTTTTTATGTTGTTATAGCTGATTATTATTGCTAATACTATACATTTTAATATTCTATTCCATTCACAATGTGCTGAATTCAGTTTTCCACTATTAATTCTAATTTAACGATTGTTTGAATATATTTATATATTACGCAAACATATTTTGTTTAGACGAGTTGTAGAATAAGTTTACAAAGGAATATAAGAAAAGGAAAAATAAGAAATTTAGAATAGTACGTGGAATAATTTCCAACTCGTAAAATATGTTTCAAACACATACAGATTTATTTATATTACAAACAATGCCTTCGTTACACTCAACTTGACAGTAGTTGTTCACATTGTTAAATGTTATGTACTTTGTACTATAAATTATTTATAGAGAAGTCTTCGCGTTCAAGCACAGAAGAAAATGCGCCTTGGATGTAATAATTCATAACTTAATTTATTAATTCTGACTTCTTGCTATTCACTACAAGCAAATGATACTTATCAGTACGTTATTAGACGACTGCTATCAACAGCCGTGTTTTACCCGATGTATGGCTCTATCGCATCACGCTCAACGACGACGACGGAAACTAAACGCAAAATCGCACGGAAAACAGAAATGTACAGTGTAATTTCGAGAAAATAATCAAGCAAAAACTCATGGCACAGTTAAGGGAATGTAGCGTGAAAAGCAACGGAGTTTTCCGTGGACTCGCATCAGATGAAAACGTTTCTGACACGAAACAATATTTCTCCCTGCTCACCGCACAAATGACAGATAGACAGTGTAAATTTGCAGATAGCATCCGTCTGGCGCGTATATTAAACTTGGGGAAGCCATTGCTCAAAATACCGCGACGTTTGTCTGGAGCTCGCGTGTCTGTTTTTTACTTCTATAGTTCCGTTGCACTTTCTAAAATTACGTATGATTCGCGGTTTAGATATTTTCGATAATGCGCAGATCGTGTTCCGTTAAAATCGGAAGCATCGTTATCATTGATTAAACTGACTATATGTGAACTGTTAAGCGTTTTGTTGAACATTTGTTAAACTCGAAACTTTTTCAATTTCAAAGGATTTCGAGGTTTCGTGTATTCGAGTGTCTCGTTTGTAGTAAAAGTGATCGGTGATAGAACGAATCCCTATAAATGCGACGTTAGTTTGGAAAAGAACGAGTCGAATTTCTTCGGATTAATATTCATGAGCATGAATACATAGGTCGCGCGAACAAATCGATCCAGGATGCGACGGGGATAACCACGCGACTATTAGGGAGGCATCGCAACGCCCAACCAAAACTGATTTAAAATTCCACGGATGAACCATTTCCCCTCACATTATGAGATCATTTATCTCCCGTACCAGACCGCGGACCGCAAACACCGTTAAATCCAAAACCGATTTTAAACGGCAAGAAATGGAATTCTCGGATACGGGAGGAGGAGGAGGGTGGGGGGGGGGGGGCTGTACATAAATCTCTTCTCATCGCGGTGTAAACCCGCAAATAATTAATTAGTAATACGAGAAAGGTTCGCTAACGGTCGGTTGGTTGGTTCGGTGCTTTCTGTACCGGCTCCCGGTGCCTTGATATCAGAGTTTGAAATTGGAGTACCTAACCCACACCCTCCACTTTGCTATCATCCCCCCTCCTAGCCGCTGCCACCGTCGACGCCGACGCCGCCGCGCGCGCCTCGTCTTCGGATCAGGCACGCGAGGTGTCGTCGGTTTGGTATCCTCGCTCACCTCATTATACTAATTATTTAAATCCCCTAACGGCACATTATATTAAACCCCGGTGCACTTAGTTACGTCCGGCAGGTATGAATCATCGTTACGTCGTGTCGCTCGTTAAGGAAGTAAGGAAAGTCGCGCGGGTACGTGGTCGCGAGGACAACATTCTTCGAGGCAACGAATTCCTCGAGAAAACTCGACAAATACGGAACAGTTCACAATTATGCTATTCTGCTATTTTGAAAAACCTGAGAAGTTAACCAGTTGCGTTTGAATACATTATTTAAACTTTGCAACTCTAGATATCTCTTCTAACCTAGAAAATTTCGATTCCTTCTCGATTTTGTGTCATCACTACTCCTTTCAGTGTAGGATTCAACATGTATTTCTGTTATTATAAATTAATATACTACTATTTTTATATTTTAAAAAACATTAGCATTAAACTATATTTACTTATCTTTATATTATTTATTTTATTAATCGCGAAAGGTATCTAATATTTAAAAGATTATAGAACTTATAGTAGTAAAAACGATAATAGATAATAAATTATTGGTTGCCATGATAACCCATTCACAGCCTACCGATTGGGGTAGAAAGCCGATTTATAATATAATAATATAAAGCCGTGTCTTAAGTAGTAAAAGTATAATCAAAGTATTGGAAAGAATGAAAACAAGGTTTTGTTTGTTTTTTATGAACATACTTTACCTATTATCATTGTTCGTCATTTTATTTATTCATCTATTTAGCATAAACGGTCCAGGAGCCTTTCTAATTTTCTAACATAACCTGACACAACAATAATTATAATTTTGTAAGGTTACTTCAATATCAATAATTGTAATTTTGTAAGGTTACTTCAATATCAATAATTGTAATTTTGTAAGGTTACTTCAATATCAATAATTGTTTCTAACGTTCCAAATTGATAACCGTTCTAAACTGAATCGTAAATCAATATATAACTTAATGTCCGTAGAAATCTGGTATTTGTTGCGACTGATTTGTAAGAATGACATGCGAGAAACAAAATGATATTCCACATTTGGCAACTTCCCTTTACAACGGAGTTTCCAGCGAGTGAACTCTGTCCAGAGAAATAATTATTTTAGTTCACGGATTCGGGGAATCGTAATTATTCTTGAACCGTGAAATGAGTTCTCAGTTTAGAATCGTGTAGAACATAGTTCCGAGATCATGCTGTGTCTTATAAAAGTACCTTGGATTGCTGTTCTAACTTCTAGAGCGGATTAATTGCAAGTCTTTTTAATTGCTTAACGTCACTAATTCGGTCGGACTGCATTGTCTCCGCATCCTTTTCTAACCCTAATTCTATTCAACAATTCGACGAATTATTAAAATCATTCAAATAAAAAATAGGTGTCCATCTAGCTTCTGTTTCTGTGAATTGATATAAACAATCTTTGTTTTGTATAAAAATTTGCAGACCACTTATTACTGCAAAATTTCACGTTTATATTATTTAATTTCTATTATAAATATTTAGAATAATTCTTGGTGTAGTATTTTCTGTTAACGTGTAATAAAAACGATTTTTTTCTGTTTCAGGTAAGTTCACGATCTCGACGAACGTCGTCCTTTCTAATGATCAATAAAGAGATACGGCCGAGTCCTGTACGAAGGTAAACTCCGTTAATTATTCAAAATGCTGCGTTATTGTGCAACGCGGCCGTTTAAATATACAAGTGGCACAAATCAAAATACGTAGTTTGAAAATTAAATTGCCATCGTATTTCTCCCCCCACCACCGAGCCAGTCTAAACACGTATTCCTCGAAACGTGATAAAATTGACTCATACCAGCTTCGCGTTCGCGTATTACATGTAGCCCACTAAATTAGGGTACGTTTGCCAGGAAGCCGAAGGGAGGATGAAGAGGATGGCGACGATGCCATCCCGTTTTCCTGTCAGATATTCGGACTGTGTTCGTTAATTACCGCGAAGCAACGATGGCGTGAGTAATAATAGTTTCGCCGCTACGTGGATAGAGGGCAACAATAGCGAAGTTAATTAGCCCGGCTGTCATTCCACGGGTGAAATAGCTAAAAACTCGTCGGCGATAAATCATTTCGCGCGGGTCGGTAAAAAAGTCTACCAATTCGTGCGTTTCTCCGACTAACAAGCCGCAGTGACCTCGTATAATTGACTGCCCATTATTTTGCCACTGTGACTTACGTGACACGGCACTGGGAAAAGTTCGTCAATGAATTTCGTCAGGCGAATATCAGAGTTGGGCACTATTCGTACTGTTTCGTATAAATGTTTCTGACTAAAACAATTATTCGAATGTATTCTCTTTAACCGGATATTTTATTCAGACTTGAAAATTGATTTTTAACATGAAGATACACCATCGTTCACGAGAATCATCGAAACATATTTTCAAGCAAGAATTACTTGTTAAAAATCGTATAAAGTGATCCTAATCCTAAATTTTTGTTAAATTTAAATCTAAAAATTTGATCCTAGTCCATTATAGTTATTAGTTGGAGTGGAAGAATATAATAAGAAAAGACACGTTGAAAATTTCATCAAAGTCAATTGATACGACTAGTAGCCAATAATTGCACGAAATCTGGATTTACGTCATTCGAACCAATATGTACTTATGTCTTCAAAAATTTATTTAAATATTTTCTAGTAAATTAGTTCCTGTAACATTTCGAAACAATGTAAAATTCCGATCCAGTTTTTAAAAGCATATATAATACATTTCAAATGACGTGCGAATATTTTAGCGATAGACTCTATGGTATAGCGGAGTAGATACGCTGAGGCAAGAGTTAACGCGATGTATTCCTTCGGAATGGTTCATCGATTAGACTCAATCGATCTCCTTGTAATGATTCACCATCGCTACGGCCGCGTTAGCAAACAACAGGCGTCCTCGGCTGTGTGTTTTTTTTAAGGCGGGAGAAAAACATAGAATAATAATGTAAGTGTCATCAACGTCTTCTGGAATGAAATTTCTAGGCGGGAGGAGAACGTCAAAGCCATGGCTCGGGGTAAATGAGCCACGTCGATGCGGAAACTTTTGATCGTCACACCTGCGAGGGTAAACCCGCGTCCTAGCCGACCATTAAGTATTCTCCAAGTGTTCCCCTACAAAGGAACCAGACCCAATTTTCCCCTGGTGCCCGGCGTGTTCTCTTTTGTACTTCGAGGGGGGAACCTTCAAGTTAAGGTCTTTCTAAAGGCGCGAACGTTATTAACACTGAGACGAGGTGTTTGTACCTGACCTGTTTGGCATCCAAGTCTGTCGTCGAGTTTGTCTTTGGGAACCTGCGATGTAACGGGCTCCGCGAAACCTATACCCAATTCCAAAAAAGCGAGATTCTTATCATTTTGTCGTCACTGCGTTACTTATTAAACGAAAGGGCTATTTTATCAGACGATGTGTGATAAACATTTTTGTAAAACTTACAATTGTTTACTCTGAGAAGAAACTATGTTCTCTTACTTCCATAGCAGTAACGAGAAAAAAACATTTATAAATTGGTATTATATTTTACAATGTCCCAACTGATAATAGTTTGTCTTTTTCTGTTAGATCTACACAGCGAACTATAAAGCTCCGTATACATTCAAAACTAAGATCAATAATCCACCTAGATTCAATTATCTTCTGTCTCTCGCATCGCAAACTACATTCTCCCGAAATGTCTTTTTACACTCGCCGATGTACATTCCAACCGAGCTCATAATTCGCGGTAAAACAATCTTACATTATTTTTCATTTTTCGCGTTCATTGACATTATCATTTGACTTCTCAGTAAGCGACAATGATTTTCTCTGTACTCCATCCAGTAATGTAATTAGCTGAAAAATTTATGAGGTGTTTTCACGTAGCGTGCAGACCACCCGCGCATTGACACACCTACATTATGGACACGGTTCACCGCGGTTGCGTCACTTTCGTTATTAACCGCGTATTACGTAAATTTTGGTAATAGAGTAGTTAATCATAGCAATTATTGCTACTTTTCCCGTTAATTACGTATCGGGCAATCTTGAACGCGGCTTGTCGGTAGAAACAATATGCTGACACTAATAAGCGTTCTATTACGGTGCCGAGGATAATCCAAAATTCTCGGGATAATATTCGGACCACAATTTCATTTTCTATTAACCCACGGCCTATAGAGATCGATTATTACGCTATCATCGATACTATTATCGCTTTGACGACGGATGGCCCTATACATTCTCGCAATTAAACCCGGGCGTTCAGTGAAATCTAGTGCACTAGCGGACCACGCTTGCTTCGTGATTTTCTAAATGTAATCGCCTAACCAATGTCGCACCATGCGCCAAGATAAACTCGAAAGTGGTGATATGTTCCGTGCCATAAGTACCTGGTCTCAAAATAATATTAAAATTATACGGTTTATTAGCTGAATATTTCAGTCCCAATGTGATATGATTATTTTCATTATTATTCATTTTTGACGCGACTATATGACTTCAAAGAAGCCCGATTCAAAATGACTTGGATATTCATTTATTATCTACTGTGTCAATTTAATTACTTACTCTTCCTGCTAAGTTTCATTTGGTACAGTACCTATCGCTTTCTGTTGACTAATATGTTGCGTAATATTTTTATTTTCCTTCTTAATTTCAAGGTATTTTTAGTAAAAGCTAGGGTTTAAATTGAGTCCATTATGTAGCAGACAAACTTAGTTATAGAGGTTTTAATAATTAAAAGTTACTGTGTGCGTATGTGAAACGTTGAGGTTACTACAGAAAATTAACTTTTTTCATTTATGTATATTGCATTAAATATGAAAAGATAAACTATAACTTTATCGTAAATTAATTTTAATAGATACTAGACATTTTAGTACATTAATGTTGATGCATGATAAATTCTCATTAGAATAGTGTGGTTTGCTCCAATTTTGGTATAGCAGTACTCACAAGAGTGTCCAACAACTATTGGGGCTCGAAAATTTATAATTGCAAGGAATATTAAATAAAGTAATTTGGAGTCTCGAAAAATGTTCAAAACATTGTTGTGTATTTTTGAAAACAAGAAAGATCACACATTATATGAAAAAGTAAACCATGATCGTCGAACGTAGCAAAAGCAATCTCTCATTTCTTCGTTTACGACCAAAGGTCGGTTCATTCGGCGATTCTGTCTATTACGTCTACAATTATAACTCCGAATTCTAATTCCACGCTTGCATTGGCCGTTACATTCGTCGTGGAAATTCATCCGAAATTTCGTTCGGAATTCGATTATTCCGCTTGAAAATTGTACCGCGACGGTTAATTGTGCCACAAATGCGTGCCGCTAATTCAGTTTTTCCGAATTTACTGGGTGATGGAAAGGAGGGCGGTTTATTTGTCGGGAACGGCGACGGCGCTACCTCGTACCGGCTCCATTCCCTGCCGGCGTCATACTTTCTCGCGAGGAAAATACGGGAAGGAGACAAGCGAAAGCCCGCGGATTTCAGTTCGGGAAACTTTTCTCACCTGTCGCCATACTTTATTCATCCGACAGCGGCGTTTCATGACGACCATAAGGAAATAAGCGCAGTTGGGGAAAGAGGTTACGGTGAGACCGTCGCGCGGGGTAGTGGTGGGACCCGAAAGAAAAAGTGTGCATCGTGAGGGTTAAAGGCGGTGGCTTTTCACGAGTCGAAAGTCGTTTTCTGGTGCGGCAAGCCAGCCATCGCATCGTCTTGCTGGAATTCTAGAATAAACAAAAATGGATCCCGCGCCCCGGCTGCTTTATATCCCGCAGCGGATGGCTGACGTGGAAAAGAATCCAGAAACACGAACAAGCTCGTAAATCAAATGTGTCTGCACTCCGTATATACGAGAGTCGAATCCGTAAACCTTTGCGCCCCTTTAATCCCACATCCATTATTGGTACGTCGCGAATAAGAGGGTGCTTTCTTCAGCGGCACGAACGGCAAGAACGGCGAGAGGCATTACCAACGGGATCGGCAGGCAGACGTCTTTGGTAGGCGGCGAGCGACGGGGTGGAAAGGGGTTGGCCGCGACCACGCATTATTTCCTGTCGTGGCATTCGATGTAGATAGCCCCGGGCATTCCAAACGTTTGATTGAAAATTTCTTGAGACTCAGGAATGGTATGTGTGCAATGGTCTCCGCTAGCACGATCTCACGGGAGGGCTTTATCCCTCCGCCCTGTCGAGCCGCGCCGGGCCGCGCCGCGCCGCGCCACGGTGACGCGGCGGCGCCCAGTTCGGAGCGCCGTCATTCCCGTATTACGAGAAAGGATAGAGATCAATCGATCTACTTACTCTTTAATCATGTGGCTTATTTTGACTTTAGACCAACTACATTATACCGATTTTCAACATAACTAACACCTTCGCGATCGCGCCAAATATTTTATCGAATTAAATAAAATTTTCAAATAAAATTTGTATAGCATCAATTACTTCTTCAAAATTCTTTGTCTTAATAAAATTACAAAGTCTTAATGTTGATTAGCGTAAAAATTAATCTTTAGAACTTTGGCGCTAGATGGTATCATCCCTGAAACAATCGGGTTGTGTTAAACTGTCAATCGCTTACAGTCTACTGACAAGAATTTCATATTTTACACAAGATTTTCTGAATCGATTTTTGTAATTTTTTGAGGCAGAATGATCCAATTTTCTTCGTAACGCATTCGCCCCCTTGCGAATATATCGGGCGAAATATTCCGGCGAGGTCCGACGATCCCTGCTCCACCTAACAAACCAAAATAACATTAATTGGAGTAGTCGGGCTCATGTGCCACAACGGAAATCAATCCTGATGGTAGAAGTAGCACGCGACTGGTACGGTACCAGCTGCATTGATACAGAGAGAAGGAAACTTTCGGATAGGCATTGGTTTCGTAAAACTGTGAAAGGGTTCGGTAGTATCGAACCATCCCCTTATTCGTCCGTACCATGGGTCTGCAGGGGTGAACGGTAATTTCGTTAGCCGGCGAATTTTCTAAACGATTCCGAACTCGCCCAACTTCTCGCCCGGTATCAATCACTTCGTTCCGCTTTGTCTACCCTTGGTGTTGGACGATTCGCAAGTTTTGTACCTCGGAAACTTCCCGATTCCCACGCTGTGAATCGAGTGATTAACCGTCAACGATTAAGATCGCGTTCAGCTTCGATTTAATTCCCATCCGGTTTGAACTTTTTGCTGATAATTAAGCCCTCTCCGCCGTCATCGCCTTCTCTTCCTGCTCCCACCCGTAACCTCCGCTCCCGCCTCCACCATCTTTCACAGCTTCACGCGTCTTCCAATCGCATAATCCTCCTTGGCGTGAGACTGAAACATGTTACTTCCACAGATTTTAACGCACACGCTCGGCCTCGCATGAAAAAGTTGTTTACCAAAGAGTTTCTGTTTTTCGTCTTGAATATAATTGGTCACCTGTTTCGTATAAAATCTCAAGGGCGTCGTTGATTATCCACGCTGTTCATTTGGTATGCTTAATCACGTTTCTTTTTACTTGGTCGTACTGCGAAACACGTTATAAATTGCAACAAGAGTGAAATACAGTTATAAAAGATCTCGAGCGTTGCCGAGGTAAAGGAGATTTCCAAGAATTAAGACAGGTGATGATAGCTCTGGTATTTGTAAATGTGTCCGTTGAATTTACAGCGGAACATATTTTACTGCGGATTCCAACACGTATTTTTAACACTAAAACGAAATCAATTGCAAAATCAAATGCAATTACTTTAAAATTTCTGGGATAAAGAACAACTGCAAAAGTTTCTGATCGATAATAATTAGACCGAGGAGTTTCATGTAAAATAAAGATTGGCTATATATCTCTAGCAATCTTAAATTTGTTTAAATTCTCTAGTGATCTAAATTTCATGAATTTGTATTTATTATACATGCATAAAATTTACAGCTTAATAGCAGTAAATAAAAAAGTATTTCGCGACACTTGGAAGACATCGGGAATGTTTCTGTAAATTAAATGCAGACAAGATATTTGATGCACTTGAGCTTACTTCTATACTATATTAGGTTGGAAACTATTTGTGTTCAACTGCGACGCCCATTTCGTAGTTTCCAACCTAACACATGAAAATAATTGTGATTTGTGACAGGATGATATTAAATCATCTTTGAAATTTCCATGATATTATCATGTGTTGTACTCACTATATAAAATATGTATATTAAAATTCATCGTGAGACTCACGATTTGAATATTTAATACTGCTGAATTTAATGTTGCGTAATTCAAGACTACGATTGCTGCTAATTATGGTACTTTCAATATCGATTTTTTTATAAAACCTGTACGGACATAATCTCACGCCAAATTCTGTTTAAATACAGTAATTATTTCTGACATCATATCGCTTTATATTCCATTCGAAGCGTTGCTTACCACCGTGCAAATAAATACGTTCGAGTTGCTAGTAGATGATCTCAGATAATTCTCCGAGTGCAAAGGGTTAAAAGATAAAGGCCACTTGATACGGGTCTATCTTCAAACGATGCACCTTGCACGGTTTTCCGACCCTTTAAATGCCGTTTAGTTAGGGTCGCTCACACACACCGCTATCATGTCTCGGCTCAACTTCACATATACATACGTCTGTATGTATGCACGAACGTACGTATCACTCGCAATTTCTTTTTCACCCGGGATTTAAGGATATTCGGAAATTTCCAGACGTATTTAAATCACTGCGACTTAACCTATTTTACTTTAAGTCGTAGACTTTTTAACGTAGCTTTCTGGTGTAATGCGTTTTTCTGCGATGTTCATATTATTCGACACATTATTGTATCAGTTATTTTATCTATGTTTACGTATTCTGTTTTTTCATTTATAATCTTTCTCGTACTTTTTCATAAGTGATATATATGTGTATACTCCTATTATATACTTGCACATAGAAAATAAGTGGTAAATTATAATAGATGTACGTTAGAAAATGTTTCGAAGATAGATTTCGCATTAAATGGAGAACGATACATCCAAGTGTAACTACATAACTGAATAACCGCTTTTATGCGTCCATTGCCTTTCCGCATCATACATGATTCGAATTAAAACGATACTCAACGCTTTATCAAAAATCTTCCACAAATTCGACGCGCCGGGACGCAAAATGGAAGGTACAAGTAGCCAACAGACAATATACACTAATCCGTTGTGTGGCTTATTAGAGTTCCCGCTGTTTTTTCTCTCGTTCGCTGCATCTGCCGCTACCTCCGCGACGGGTAGAATGAAACCGGCGTGGCGCGGCGTCGGCGATCTTGCCGGAGTTGCACACCAGTTATACGAAAAGTTCGGCCGGGAAGTGATGTGCTCCGGGAACCAGCGAAATTACTGGTAATTACAAGCATGATTTATTAACTTCAGAAACTGGCTATCTTGCGGTGCCGTGTTTTTCCTGTTTCAGCTGGCGCCGCGTCGATATATTGCGGTGAACCAACGCAATCCTTGATTTCCGACTTGCGCACAACCAACAGGAACACATTAGCCGCAATTATGAATATTAAAAAATTTCGCTTCCCGTCGTGCATCTCGATAAACGTCTGTCCCTGGATGAAAGCCGATAAGGACCGATGATCCCTAGTCCCGCCGGGCCCGGATACATATCACTTAATGAAATATCTGTTAATTAACCTTGCGCTCGAATCGCCGTCTTGGTGCTGTATTCGGCAATGTATTTGGCACTGTATTTATTGCAATTAGATGCGACAATCCGCATATGTGAAGGAACAAGAACGTTTTGGGTTCGCATTGTTTGAGTGCAGTGTCGCGTCTCGACATCTCAGTTATAAATATCAATCTGTAATTCTAATGAAAAGTTAAAAGAGAAGTACCTGTAATGAAACACCGCTCAAGTATGGCTCCTTTTTGAAACAGTAATAGAAATAATGTATAATAACAAGTAGATGGAGCATATGACAGTGAATATAAAAATTCGACCTGTATTCTTGAACATCGTTCTTTATTTTAGACGTGCAAGTATTGTTCTATAATAATCAACTGTACGAAAAATGTTTATTCAAATACCGGCGCTTCTAAGCAAGGCCCGCACTGTTCCATATTAATGTTGGAATTCAGAAGAATGTTGCATAATAGGTCACGTAACTATTATAGGAACTGTAGTACAAATATTCCATAATAATATTTTTCATTTCACCTTCAATGAATTGCTTTTGAACAATTACCGTAGAAGGAATCTTCCGAAACCCACGAATCAAAAATGACGGAGACATTTGAATGCGCAAAATGTCAGGATACATTGTTTATCTCTCCCTCCTGTTCTATAAATGTTTGATACATAATCTGATTTTCTGAGAAAGATATACTTGATACCTTCAAAATCCTCGTCCGTCCACGGTTAACGTAACAAATGTATAGTTTACATTCTTTTCATTCCCGGGGCGAAATTTACTCGCGCCGTTCAGGTGAACCGCGCCGCGTTGTAGGTACAACTCGGCGGAGAGAGTCGCGCCGAATAAACACCAAAGATAATCATGCGCAGGAATCTCGCGTACGGAAAACTTTTAACGACAAACTCGACCCGAAATTTCAGGACGAACGTGGCGTCGGGGAGGGCCGTCTAACCATGGAATTTCGCTATGACGTCATGACCGACATTCGGAATCGAACGGGTCAAGAGTTTTCCTTTAGATTCAGCAACTAATGACCATCTCCTGTTCTAACGAAGAAGTGAAACGAGGGGTTCAGAAATAAAGAATAAATGAGTCTCAAAGTGACGTTCAAGGGGGGTAGAGAAGGGTGAGGTACAGCGACTAGGTAGACAGGGAGAGAGGCGAGAGGGGTTTGTTCGATCAGAAAGACGAGGGGGTGCGGTGAAAGCGATGCAGTAACCCGGTTGGACGAAATCCAGCGACTGAGTCCTGACGTTTTCGACCAGCTGATCGACCAGCGTGAAACAGGCGAGGAAAGGGATGAACGAACGAACGAACGAACGAACGAACGAGCGAACAAACGAACAGAGGAACGAACGGATCAACGGACGAACGAACGAACGAATGAACGAACAAGCAAGCAGGCGAGCAAACTATGCTATGCTATCCTATGCTATCCTATGCTACGTTGTGCTATGCTATGTTATGGACCGCGCGAGAATGGGGCTCCAGCCCGAGTGGCGCCGCGACGCTTGCCGACTGCTTGTCGCTTTGCACCGACGTAGGGAGGGGAACCACTTGACGCGACCGCTCGTAAAATCGAATTATTAGTTACCACCGTGCCAGTACAATTCGCGAAAACATCTCGTTAGATCACGCCCCCCTTATCCGATTTCCTTTGCTGTTTGTGTCAATCCGACGGAAAATACCGTATTAACGAAGCAAGGTAAAAGTACCAATTACGAAACGCCGTTTAATTCTGATCCCTAGTTGGAACAGTAGCAGAAATAGTACGAGAACATGTAGATATAGCACAAGGAAGTGGATATAAAAATTTTACCTATATTATCGAACATTCTTTTTGTAAATTCACTCACGCAAATACCGTTACGTAAAAAGCAAGAACATTCTGTTCCGTATTGTGTACTTCAAACTTGTCATTGTCCCGAATTATGCAACAGTTGGCATTCGTGTTTCGTATCCGATGTCCCTAATTTGGAACGGGCATTTCTAATTTCGAATTTGGGACATTAAATATGGAACACGTGGACATGGTACCAAGACGAGTTATGTAATAGGTATATGATCGTATCTGGCTATTTTATTCGTATGATTTTTGTTCACATTAAATAGACATTGCAAATTCATTTTTTTATCAATTAGAAGGATAGTGAATGTGTAGGAATTTTATTTATTTTTTCATTGATTTAGAATTGAAGACAAGGGGATTCGTGATCAAGATTTGTTGTGTGACAGATGGACATATTCTAACATGAGATATACGGAATTTCAGAAAAACGCTATGTCGATTCCACGAAAAGAATTTCCGATACACTGAACTTTTTCAATACACTTGACGAACTTTCGAATTTTGTGAAACAAGAAATTTCTTTCATGTTCCACAGCGAAGACGATATCGATCCATCGCGTTCCAATAATATGAGTTGGACAGGGAAAGACATTTCTAAAATGTGCAATAATTACCTTAATTTCTGGAAATTATAATATATTACGTCATTGACTTTGTTACGTCGTCGTAAACAAGACAAAAGACCCTGTAATTAATGAGAAGTCACTTTCAGCTTGTATAATAAAAAGCCATTCTTCTTAAATATCAAAGCGGCTTTTAAGTAAAAAAAGAAAAAAATGTGACATAAATATTCAGATAATATAACAGTTACTTAGTTAAAGTCCTAGATATTATCTTTAGCGATTAGTATCATAAATCATTTTCTATGTGATCCGCCTTTGATTGAACTGGTTACAGGTAAAAAGTATTTAAATAACAGATGATCCTGATATCGGAAGATCAGATAACCGAGGTTCTACTGTACTGTAATTGTCGCATTTTGTATACCTGAAATACGACCAAGTGTGCCTCGGTTCTTTTATTCACCGAATAAGGATAATAATAAATAGTTTTGTTCGCTGCGTATACGTCGGAACGACATCGTTCCGTGTATAAAGTTTGTAAATCGCCGAGTATTACAAATCAGTCAATTGGGCAAACACTGTAGCCTTTCCGTATATTTCATTCAGAAAGGATACAAACTTAAGTAGTTCTTTCCGCAAATAACGAACCGTCTCGGGTTGGAGTACCTCGACTAATCGATTTCGTGCTTGGGCCCTCGATTTTCCTCTCGAGATTATTCCACTTGTGCATAAGGAGAGTTTCTCCGTTTGCTGTTCCGGGCAAATTGCGCCGCTGCTCCATCGTTTAATTGCGTTTACTCGAGGAAAAGTTCCCTAGACGGAGTCACCCCTACCGCACCGATGCACCAATGATTCTCTTCCGGTTCTTCGTCAATACCCCTCCTGTTGCTGCGTCCTCTAACGTCCGCGGGACTGTCGATCCGTGAATATTTGTCGACGCCATCAACTCCACGTATGTATACCCCGCGAACGAATATGTACGCGGGAGAAATAGTCTTGAACCGATCAGGAACGGTCCATCTCTCTAATTAGATCTGAATAGCTCGCTATAACATCCTACGAAATTGATAAACGTACCTTTGCGTAAGTCTGCACTGTGGTCGGGGAGTTTCTGCGGCTTAAATTGTTCTAGCGTTGTTTCGAGCTTATTGAATAATAGGTCATTGAAATCGCTGCGGCGCCAGTTACGATATTATCAAATCAAAAATATATGTTAATATTTAAAAATTATTATTATTAGTTTACCTTAAATATATACATCGGAATAAAGTTTTTCATTTGTCATCTTATTTACAATTATATACGTTTCATAATTGTTGGTATACATGTATCACATTTATTGGAAGAGTTAAACGGTTAAAATGGATTCCAAGATTAAAGGAAATACATCGTTAAGTAGTCGAGTTATATAAAAAAGAATATTTGCAAAATTTTTACTATGATTTGATTTTACTATGATTTTTAATATGATTTGTCAGTCTTTCATTTTTATATTGTAATATTCATTGTAAATCTTATTTAGATACCAAATATTTGTGTAAATCTAACTGTAAATTTCTAAGCAAAATAAAGCTAAAAAATCTTCGAAAGTTCAGGAGATTTTCATTACTAAGCTATATCGAGGTAGTGCAGTGCTACTGCAAGAAAATTTGTCGTTAGTTTTTTAAAATCTCCCACTAAAATATAGGATATTTTTTTAAATGAGCAGTAAAAAAACGAGGACATTCCCCAAAATTATTAAAAGGTAGGAGAACGGGAAGACAAAGTGAGAAAAGGAGGACGTGTCCTCCAGAAAGAGGTCAGATGTCCCCTTAACCCTGACATTGTATTCATAACACGGGCGTAATTTAGTTTTTCCAATGACACTGTGACTAATGAAAGGAAAACATTCTCAGTTTACGAGCTGTCACGAGATGCCTGAGGTATATTAACCCTCTGACTAAAAAAAGACGTCAATATACACCGTGTTTATCAACTTATAACAAATTACCAATTATCATTGAAGAAACGTAAATTAAAAGCAGCTTAGAAAATTACTTAAAAATTAAACACGTATTTTACATTTCTATGCAACTAATTTGTGATACATAAAATATCAATTGATAAGTTGCAAAAATGAGCACACGAGATATCTTCTATCAAAACGAACCAATGCAATTTCAAACAAAAGATGGTTAATACAAACAGGTGCATTCCGAGCATTCGCGTACAAGGAAAAATACGAATTAAATATTAGTATATTAATACAGTCATGTAATACACGGATATATTGCTTAATTACACATATACATGTTTATACGCGTATTCTCAATGCACGTACAAAATCGTGATCCCTATATTTTCATTTTAAATAGTATTTATATGCTTTACGACCTAAATGAAAACGCGAACGATTTTATTCGAGTTTGATCCTTTGCATTCGTATTGCGGCACCCGTGAGAGCGTAGAAATCAACATCTAGGGAGCCCGACGAGCTCCAGAAAAACCTAAACCTGCAGAGTGTTCTCTGTTTAATGATCCCCGCAAGCAGGCGGCTGATTGGGTGTCGCAGCGACACCCGATACTCTGTTTACCGGGCAGTTCAGTGTGCTAACCGGAGTCCGGTGGAATCGGATAAATGCAAAGCTGCTACAAACCGTTACCATCCGCGTCGGTTCGAGTTCGCTCCAACCGCCAGAGATTCAAAGAATAGGTATGCGAGTTGCGGGAGGGATGACCCAGGTGTCGAACGAGCGAACTCGAGAGGCGGGGATAGGAGAGACAAAGAATAGGATAGGAAGGAGTCGGACCTAGAGCGATAGAGGAGAAAAGAAAAGAAGTAGGCACGCAGAGCGAAGGATAGAAGGTGGAGGCTCGCAAAGCCAAAAAAAAAGGTAGCACGTGGACGGGGGTGGCAAGTATGAGTGGGTTGAAAGGAATCTTTCCGATAGAGGCTGGGAGCCCCTCACCCCTTGGCCGAGGCCTGCGTCGCGTCGGTCTTTCGTCCGAGCATCGGTGGAAGGAAGTACCGAGTACCCGAAAGGCGGCGTGCTTGAGCGGCACGGTGTGTGTCCGATGTTATCTGTGGTTGCCATGGGGATGCTATTGATTGGCCAACGCGCCGACAGACGTCACGGGAGTCGCGGCGCCACTCCGACTATTGCCTGCCGCCTCCAACCCCACCTCCCTATAGACCATCCACCGCCGCCCCTCTTTCATCCCCGATTCACCCTGCTTCGCCCACTGGCAGCGGCAGCGGCAGCGCGGTGGCAGCGACGGCAACGATAGTGGCAGCGGTAGCGACAGCGACTGCGACAGCCTGCCGCCCTGCGCGATCTACGAATCCCCGCGCGCGTTACTAGCCCACTCACACGGCACTAGACCCCCTATTCCGCGCGTTCGACCGCGTACAAACGCATCCAAACACATGGAAACGCACTATACGCGTCCATCTACTCGCCACGCTCGTCGTGCATCCTCCTACACCCGCCCTACCAGACCCTCTGATATGGCCCGTACACTCGGTAACCTGAAGTCTCGTGCAACTAACACCGACCCTTTCTCGACCGCTAACCCCGTAACGGAGGGACACTCTTGCGCCAAACAGTGACGCCGCGCCGTTCCTGGAAAGCAAGGGGGGGTTCGCCGCGGTTGGGGCGGTTCAGGCGGTTCGGGCGGTTGGGGCGGTTGGGGCGGTTGGGGCGCGCGAAACGGGGTAGGGAAGGGTAATCGAGCCTCGTTGTTTGCATGAGAATAGAGGTAGGCATTTCTCCTCGTATGTTCTGCCTCCGTGAGCGAAGGGCGAAGGGAGGAGACATCAGCTGAGCTGCGACGTGTGACGCGGTCGTTCGATTATCTTCAACATCTCTTGGATCTCGTGACATTTCACGATTACTCCCGCGAAAATAATGCCGGCCGCACTTCGCAGCATGAATAAGCCGCCGCGCCGCGGTACTATGGTACAACTGACCGGATAATAATTCCGCGATACGGTAATTCCCTGAGCATACGTGTACCGAAAATTCAGTATTATTAATACATAAAATACCAAGCGGCACTCCATCGACATTCCGGAGAGTTCGGATTATTCTTATTCGATCGTTTAACTGACCTGAATTTCCGAAGCTCGTACGGAATTTGTTGCGCAAATTGTGCGATATATTTGTTGATCATATTTCCGGGGAGATAGATTTTTAATGACGAAGTTGGAATTCCTGATTCGTATTGTCTTTTCTACCATAAATTTTATAAAATTATATTTCTGAATTGCTGTCGTATTTATGTATACGCTGTATACTGCACAATATTACAGTATAATAATATAATAAATATTACATCGTTGCATTCTAATGAATAATATGCCAAGGTATCAAATAAATATGTCAGCAAGTACCATCGACGGTACACGTGACACAGAACGTCTTAATCCATGTTTTCGACGTCATGAAACGATTCGATCTAGCGATTCCTTCGATATCGAACAATCACAAAATCGACGCCGAGTGTTAGGAGCCTGACCTCGTCCGGGTCTCATTATAATTCTGCCTCGTTGTAAACATAATCGTGTAATGAAAGTGCACGCTACCGGCGAAGGAGTAGAACGGATGGTTAGGGTTCTGTGGCAACAGTTATAAAGAAAACCGGCGCGGTGCGACGCGGTGCGGTTTGGTGCAGTACGGTGCGGCGCGGCGCGGCGTGGTGCGGTGCGACGGCACGGCGACGACTTCCACGGGGTCGGAGCAGCCATCCTGGCGCCTAACCGGTCATATAAAACACGCCGCTCTGTCCCAGCAGCGGCGAGTGGCGTGCTCGCACGCGAGTTTCTAGGAACGTGCCTCTTCGTCAATGAAGAGTATAAAGAACGCGGCGAAAGAACGAGCGGCCGACGCGGATGAATTCCCGGCGCAAATACTCGATTAGTATCTGCCTAATGGATCGTAATCGATTGCGGTCGGTGAAAGGGTCGGTGGGATTGATAAGCGGTGGCTCCGGTGTTTTCACCAGGAATTGGAGGCAGGCTTTATTCGCGTGCGCGATCGCGTATCTCGTGGAACGCCGTTCGAGAGCAGATAAAAAAATATACATGCGAATGTTTGGAACGGTGTCTATTGGCAGAATCAATTTAATCGAATCACGTGATGAAACAATAAATGAGGCACGTGTTTAATCTTGCCGCGGAAAAATGAAAAGCGTCGCGTTCTACGTACTGTTACTGTTTAAACTGTCACGCGATAATAAAAGGGTTACCACTCCCAATAATACCATTTTCTTTTTCTTTACTGTTACTCCGGTAACAGTTTCTCGATTGTAATTCATTTACAGAAAAAGGAAAATTTAAATTCAGGCATTAAAGTAATAACATTTATAGTTAACAGGTTATTATACCAGAAAAAAGACAAATGAAATAAATTATAATTATTATAGTCATTTAATTATTAATTCAGACATTGCCGAAAAATCCAATGAGTATTATTAAACTACCTACACACATCTTTGTCGACTATCGCTTTCTATATTTTTATAATATTACATTTTTAAATTACGGTAAAGGTAAAGCTATAGGGTCATATCTCGGACTTTGATCTCAAAGAGTTAATATTCCTATAATCAAAAACTCGCGTAATTTCATTGAAACGCAATTTGTTTTCGAATGATTGAAATTGGCATCGCAAATATAAGAATAAGGCAGGCGCTGACTGCCACTGCAAGGAGTATAAGTGGCTTATATTGCGGCCGGTGCTTCTCTCACACGCGGATAAGACGTTTATGAAGAATGATGGTGATGCAAGTCTTCGTTCCAATCGTTTCAAGTCTTTACACCGTTACATTCATAGTGCTACAATGAAACATAGCATCTCCAATAATATTTTCATAGTATTGCTGTTCATAGTTTCGCATTATTCTTGAATTTTATTATGTATTAGTGTAATAATTATATATAATATGTAATTATAGTAGCCAAAAATAATAGAAAAAAATCCTTCATAATACGACATAACCTTCATAACTACCTATCATTTTTACTTACAGATTTATAAACGCGAACACTTAGAATATAACAATGGATTAAGTAATAGGGTTTTTATAGAATTAATTTAATATTATGAAAAACAATACAATATAGAACGACGTAAAATCAATGTACGAAACGAGGAACTTCATCACTTTAACAATTGTCTAAAATAAATTCTGAACAAGGAGTGTTAAATGTAAGTGGATTTTCTGTTCTAATAATTTTGTTAAATCGAAAATAATGGAATCTGTAGAATGGAGGAGAGGATTTCACGAAGAAGTGGTTGATTAATGAAATAGACAGAACTAAAGCTAGAGGGCTCGTGTATGTAGTATAAATTGATGCCGCATGCTCGTTTGACCAATCGCATAAATATTCGTGTTTCTCGCGTCGCCGTTCCTCACTCGCTCGATATAGCTCCTCTTTATTACAAGCTACGAGGTAGCAACAAGACACCAGGAACGGCTAGCGAGTCGCCAATGGGGGCGACGAGGAAATAGCTTCTCGCTGTCTCTCGAGCAAGAAAACGAAAACATTAACTTAACGTTTAAGCAACTGTGCATCATTCCGTTACAGAAAATATTCACTTTATAATGTCGAGCTAGTTTGTTTCGTACTATTCTGATGATTAATTTGCTATCTCAAATAGTATGTTATTTTATTTCGCAATTACTTCCATGTTATTTTGGGATTACTTTTGAAATAACAATGTTTGAAATATTACTTTAAATAACATGTCATTTTATTTTAGAATTATTTGAAATAATTATTTGAGACAATTATTTGAGACAATCCTAAAATTTTTCTAATTATCAGCTCTCAATCTGATTTATATTGGCACCCCTATTGATATTTATGCAAGATAAAAGATCCGATTGGCAATGTTAAAAGATTACCTGAAAAGATTTTTCTGAAAAATAATATTTTAAATAAAAAATAACAATGTAATTCATTAGTTTAGATTGATATTATTTCAAATCGACCAATATTATTTTTATTTTCAAATAACAGTTATTTCAAATAGTATAACTGTATTTGTCTATATTTTAAGATGATAGAAAAGCTCATTAGCTAAACAAATGCATAAAACAATTTCTCCAACAATTGCAATTGGGCGGAATGATACAAAGAGGTCGCGTTCTTCAAATTTTTTATCTGTGCATGTAACGAAAATTTCAACAACGTATTTTTTTCGTTCTCGGTGACGTGTAACTGGTTACAGGAACGCGCCACATATATTAAATAAACCACTTAACGTATAACCATACGACCAAAAAATATTTCATTCAATTCGCGAACAATAAAAACGTTTAAGCCCTTCAAGTTAGATGGTTTACCCGCTATAAATCACTGATAATGGTTCGCACGGCTCTGTCTCTCTAGCTTTTAAAAAATTACGCATAGCTGGATACGCGACGAAATATATGGACGGAAATATGCCACTATAGAAATGACTAAAACGTGATAACATTACAGAGGAACATTGTGATACGTTTTTTTAGTTTTCAGAACATTCGATCAAATACCTGTGGCTGCAATGAAAAACACTGTATGTTACAATATCGAGCAGTTTTATTTATTACATTCATTGAATTGTAATATATAAAATTTATGTATTTATCAGTAAAAACATTGTGAAAACATAGTTTATAGAAAAATTATACAATTTGGGATAATATTAATACAAAGCATTAATGATCAGAACTTCAAGCGGCAATATCTCGGAAGTCAATACATGTGACACGTAAATTACACTAAAATATGCGTTAAAACGTTTATGCGAGGAGTTGGAAGGTATCATAGACTCAATGATCGATTAACGAAATAAATACTATCTGGAGTATCGTAACTATGAATATTGATATTCAAATGTAATTCATCTGTCTCTGAATGTTCCATCGCAAACTTCCTTTATTCGACTATCAGCCCTTAAAACTTCCATTGTAACAAGCACTTCATTCATATTTATTTAGCGGGATATTCTCTCTCTTTCGACGAATAAATAAATGAATGAATGACAAGACTTTTGTGTCTTTATAATTGAATATCAAACCGGCGGCGCGGCGGTGCAACCGGTTTTAAGTGAACGATCGCAAACGAACGGCGGAACATTGAAATATCATCCGAAAGAATTCTTTTTAGTCTGTGAATTATGTACGCCCGTTTCGATTGTTATCTCGATCGCAGCGGAGACAATAGGCCGTTCTAAATTTCAATTATTCTTAAACTGACCAGGAATTAATAATCGGTCATCGGTATTTCGGGCGCGCGCTTACGTAATGAATTAGATTCATTTTCCTGTTACGTATTTGAAATGCCATCAGATTTACGGTGCTGCGATGACAACTCGATATCTATTGGCATATTTGTATTTAATGGGACACGAACATCATAAGGAGGATGTGCGCATTGCGACAAACGTTCCACGAGGCGCATTCTATCGCGGGAAGACGCCCGAGAGTGCAATTTAATTGCAAGTTGAATAATGAAATTCTATTCCCTGTCTAACAAATCTTAATTCAGTATCGAAACACTGATGCCCGACGTTGAGCGTGTTCAGTATTACCGAGCAACTCTAGTTACACTGGAATAGTCTATGGTGGATACAATATACAATGAAATTTACATTTTAACGAACACCGAACAGGAATGATTCGTCGGAACAGAAATTCTGACTTCTTTTCAACTTTGTTAAATTTGTCAGAGAATATTGGACAATTGTTTGATTTTGTTTTTTTCATGGTGATGACATTTCTTGGAAATAGAAGAAAGTTTCTCCATTTTTCTCTATTTTTAAAGGCTATAATCAAAAAGGTTATATTACAATCTAAATAAGTTTTTAGATTGTTTGGGGTAAATTTTCAGCTTTTTAGGGGTAATTTTTGGCTTTTTTGGGCAATTTTTGAGCTTTTTTCGGCAATTTTTGAGCTTTTTGACCATAGCCCTTTGATATAATATAATATATATAATCACGCTGTGGGTTTTTATGCAAAATTCTCCACCCTGGTTCTAATAGGGGTTAAATAAAAATGAATTTTCATTCTTCATATTTTAAAAGGTTGTAAATAATTTCACGGCATTGTTTTTATGTCTCGCGTTTACTTTGTTCCCTTGTCCACTTACTCGCTTTTATCACGAAAGCGTAAAATTCACAGTCTAGTTATAATAGATACAGAAATGATTGTAATAAAGGTTGACGGGCATTCGTACGCTGTGCGAAACAGTTACATTGATAAAAATTTAGAGTGCCGTTGCCAGACTGGCGGATTTTATGCATTTATTTCAGAGTTAAGTAGCCGATATTCGAAACAGTGGAAAGCTGAAGGAATTTAATAACCAACAGAGTGCCTGCAACCTTTTAAAATTACTAAAGATAAGAAAAATTATTTGCAATTATTCGCAGAAAGCAGTTGATTACGTATCGCAAGCTAAATGAAGAATTTCAAAATATCGTTGTATCTTTAACAGCCAATTAAAAGTATTAAGTCGTAATTTTTATTTCGTATCAAATTCCGTAGTCCACTTTATTACATGTAAATTCCGCATTAATTTCCTCAAAAACGAAGTATCGTTTCAAAAAAATTTTATTTATGTATGTTCAATTAATATTGCCAATAGTTGAAAGCATCCCCCGTCAGAGACTGAAACAATTTTCTATAGAAATAATAAATAAAAATATATTCCTATATTAAGAATTCAATTTCTATATTTCCTACTAAGTTTTCTAGTATCTGAAGAACAGTATTCCTCCCTTATCGTCGTCGGACAAGTGCACACGAACTCACGGATATGTTAAATGATGTTGCTTGCATGCTTCTATTTACATATACATAGCATGGCACACTATACACGATGCATAAATGAACTACGTTAGTTACTCGAACTACGTCAAGAACGTAAGCACGTATGAGTATGTGAACGAACTTCAATCGCATGTACGGTTTCCTCTTCACTTACAATGTTTAGAACTTCTTTGATAGTAATTATCCCTTAGAAGAAAAAGAACATTTATATTAATTATGCGCCTTTATTGACATGAATGCTTAACCCTTTGCACTCGGATAGCTTCGGCACTATATTTTCATATGAAAGTGTGAAAACAGAATTTTATTCCGACTTGCAAGAACGGAATAACTTTTATACTTAATTTGTTATCGCTAGTACGACAAAGGGTAAATTTAGTACTAAAATTCCACAGTAACGTGTAAGCATTTAAATGTACTAAATAAAACTGGCCGCAAATTAAAGAACGTTACCAAACCAAGAAAAATAGAAGGTTAATTTGCGCTTGGTATGGAACAGTAAACGTTAAAATTATTTACTACGATATCTTTTCGCAGTGTACGCCCACGAAGCTGTTCTTTATTCAGACTCTGACAAAAAGAGCGGCAGGCTTCACAATAAATCGATATTAGAATATTTACGCAGGGTTGGCGCAATTTCCACGGAATTAGAAATAACGTCCTGCCGTTTTCTCGCTCCCACGAGGATCGTAAACAGATAGATTTTATGGAGCAGAGGCGTAAACTTTAACACACGCCCGGTCCGTTCGCCTAATGTAATGATTATTAATTGCCACGCTGACAATATTCAGTGCACGCGAACGCGCCGGTTGCGACTGCACCAGTTTTATTAGCGGCAGGACGACAGTTTGGAAGGTCTCTCAACAAATATACATCTTGGTATGCGAATAGTAATTGTTGTTCTGAAGTTGCCGCCGTGTCGACAAGCAAGACATAAGCCTCTCGGCTAATGCGGTCTGCCTTAGGTTATCCGCACTAACTGCGAATGTCGCGGTCCTGAACGTCATCCCTTTTAATGTCATGTGAGTTTTCAGAACTATCCTCTATCCCCCCACCGTTCACCAACGGAACATTTACTCGTGTAACCATAGCCAGACCTTGTGGAATATTAAAAACTGAAAGTTATTTAGCAGAGTTGTTTCTAAGAGTATTAAAAATGCAATATTTCCTAGATATTCTGAATGAATTTTAATAAGGCCCAAGCGTATCGCTGTACAACCCTTATTGGTGCGTATGTCAGCGGTAGAAAATGCATTGTGCATACGATCTTACACAAGGGCGAGATGTAACCAGATTATACTTGAAAAGTTAACTTCGTACGTAGTATTGTTACTGATATGAACACGGTGATGGGGATATAGAACTTGGACAACTTCTAAAGTTGTATTCGTTGGCTCATGAAAGCATTTGAACGACTTACATTTGCCATAATTAGAGTACCAGATCAGTATATTAAAGTTGCGTATGTGAAACAAAATCTAAAAGGATGTCTGAAAATAGTGTTAGTAGAATTACAATATAGTTTATTGTATTATTCTAGGAATTTCTCCTTGCAATATTATGTCTGCTAAATTAGAATAAACAGAACCTTATAATATTATTATACATAGTATTATAAACTACATTATTCTAACCAGTTTCAGTAACATAATTGCAGAAAGGATCAGAAAAGTAAATTTCAATAATATTTAAGTAAAATGAACACTACTGTTGGCCTTGTAATCACAAATATCGTAACACAATAGTTCATAAAAATTGTGAAAATATCGCTATGAAGATACTTGAAATTAACGAGCAGTTTCATTAGTCTTTAAAGTCAGTACTACACGGTTATCAGTAACAAACTGTAAAGTATCTGAATTTAACGCGACGATTCTGAAATTTCTCTTTGCGTTTCTTTTGCCCCATGCTTTGCACTTTCTCGACACCTCAAAGAGGGAAAGGAGACGATCTATAAAAGCGAAGAAAGGTAGTCGTTGTGGCCGGATAAGAATGAAACTAATTGCAGCGACGTCTACGAATCACTCCGTAACGACGACGCCTGCCCATTCGGGCCGCGATGTGATCTGACGTATTTTCGATAGTGTACGAAACTTTTTAACCATAAGATTCTAATGATGGCGGAACGATCGTACCTCCTTTGGCAGACATTTTCATTGTTAAATCGTAACGATGTTTCAAACTTTTCTTCTCTTTTCCTTATTGTACGACATATTTTATAGAGAAATCGTAGAATTAGCATCATCGCTCATCTGTCAGCGCAATTCTCGAACGGCATTATTAAACACTTGAACGGTGGGCATTTATAACAAAAACTACAACTCGGTATGCTCGGTATCATCTATCATTTTATTTAGCAAATTTTTCTATAGGCCGTAATGGAACCCGAGTCGGGCATTATTCGGTTCTTTCGCATAAATATTTATTAAGATAATTTTACCCGAATTAATTCACTTTAATCGAATATTTATAAGAGAAACAATTTATCATTTTTATTCAAATTTATCACTTTCCGTATGAATTTCTGTATGAATAAATTTTATATAGCGACGAATAAAATTTTATTCGGCAGCCTTTGTCTCTTATCTGTCATTCGTATAATATATTATCCAGTTCTGGGTAAAATATGTGAACAATTAAATTAGTTATAAGAATCTCAATATTCAAATATCAATTTTGCATCCGTTGAGGACGAATTCGGATATATTGACGTCGGAACTGTTCATCTCATTCCGGTAGTTGCAAGCTTGTTCAGTGATTTTTATTCAACAAAAGAGCAAGATATATTATTAATTTTTCCAATAATTTAATTATAACTAATACATTAAAATAAAAACTGTTTTGTATACTTTTCATATATATTCTTTCTTTTAACGATAAAGTTATAATTATTATAATTAAATAAAGTTAAAATAATATTATTAAATGATCGTCTATTTAATAGGAATTTTCGTTTATATAAAAGGATTTATTAATCATACGCATTATTAACATTGATCTATGTAAATCCTTTACTCCCACGTAAGGTAAAATTTAAATAAAATGGTCCGCATAAATGAGATAATTTTTGTTCTCAATTACACTTATCGATGTTACCATGTGGCATTTAATACTTGCGCAAGGTTGTCCATTGTTCTATGAAATAATGACGACTATTGAACATGAGCACCATCTATCGAGTATCCATCAGAACTTTCGCATTCACCCAATAGGTCATATGTTCCTCGTCTCTTACTATACATGAATGAAATGGTATAAAGCAGAAAATGATTAATTCGTGAATTACTTGAAATAAAAATGCAAAGTAAATGTCAGTGCCTTTTAATCTCATTCCACTTTCAGAGACAATATCGTATCTTGTTCTGTTATTATTTCTTCATAGTCAAGAAAGTTATTGCAATTATTAACTCTTACTTCGCCCATCGGAGTAAATTCATATTTAAAAAAAAATTATTGTCGATTTGTAATTAAAACTTACGCTCCAACGTTCACTAGTTTCAAGTTACATCAATTAATTTGAATCCATATAAAATGTTGGAGTATGGCGACTTGATACGCTTTCATTTCTAGATTTTGTTAACAAAATAATTAAAATTTGTTTCAATCTGTACTCGTATCAAATAGCCAAGCCTTTCATAGGAAATGGTTAAATAACTTGCTTAATCAAAGCACATATCATGGCAAAAACGTCGAGAGGTATAAATGATCAACAAACTACAATCCTCAGGCTTCTATTTCCTATACACGATCAGATATTATATATTTAATCTTTATTTTAATCTATATTTAATCTTTAAGTTACCTTCTGTTATCCATCGTATGCATTTACATTCATGTTCTCTCATTATGTAGATTTTTTTACTGATCATTTTTTTATGTTATTTTAATTTAATCATATACTCCATTTGTATTACGGACTTGTTTCATGCATAGGATTATCCAGCGTTCAGTAAAGAAAAACATAATTAGCATACATTTAGTTACTTGCAGAACTCGGTAGGTATAAGGTTAAAGGAGTATAGGCCGTCTGATGCGTAAGAAGCACTATCCAATTCCAAGATCACATAGATAGAGCTCCAACAAATTCAACCGCGACTCTATGCACGAGACCTTCGATCTTGGATGAATGCAATTTTCGATTAAACATAGATGATTCGTACGTAAGAAGGGAGACAAGAGTTTCCGCTGTAAAAAGGATGAACGGCGGAACGGAGTCCCAATAAAATTGGTGGGGAAGTGAATAAGCGAGCGTCGCGGAAGTGAAGAAGCGCCCTTTGAAGCGGACTGTATACTCCGTTATGGAATTTCTTCCTCTTTTGATATCATATTGCATTCATCTTGTCACGATAAGCCTCGAATAAGGGCTAGCATAAAAAGTGGCTTAACTTAAGCCGGATAGAAGTGACAGAACGCGGGGCTAGAAACACGGCTTTTCTCTCGAGACGACGAGAACGAGGAAAAAAGAAATTCCACGTTTTCTTCGTGTGCTTACCAAACGAATAAGAAGCAGAAATATGACTCCAATAGGCTTGTGAACGATTTAAGGAGAGCCACTGCTTCGATATCGCTTTCGTAAACGTTTCAAGTACTACGGAACACAGACGAAATTGTACCCCTTCCTGCGAGCGTACTTGGATACGTATAACTAATTAACTTTGACGTGTACATTAAATATACAATATAATCAAAGTGCATTTTGCTTGATTCGCAAGAAATATTATTGCAATATTATTGCTCTGATATTTCTTAAATAAAAGTATTAAAATAGGATGAAAATGCTTTTTCAAATAAGGGATCTGATCGATTATAAAGTATTAATAAAATACGAACTATTTGGAAACAAAATTCGAGAAAGAGTAATTTACCATTTTTACGCTTTTTGAAATTATCTAAATTCTTCGAACAATAGTACGTATTTGTCGGTTCAATCTTGATTTATTCTACTTCGATTATTATTTGACATAAGTTGATTCTGTTCATAGAAGTTGGCCAAGTCAGCAATTTGACATTTGCATTCGTAAAAACTGCTAGTCTGCATGTTTCGCAACATACTCGCTGCTGTATCTTGTACTCGACGGTGCTCATATTTCACGAGCATTGTTATCAATTTGTGACAGAAACTGTAGGCGCTTTGCCCGCGAACGAGCTCTTAACCAATCTCCTCCTCAAGGACCCTTGTTTCGAAATATTTTCCCAAACAATTCATCGTCATTCCGCCGCCAATGGTACCCCGAGTCTTTCATCCAAGAGAGTTCTTTTAATTTCTTCCCTAAAATATGTTCATTTCGTGTACCGCCGTTTACCCAGAAAAACCAGTTTTATTCGAAGAGCTGTTGGGTTGGGGATATCGTGGAAGCAAGAGATTCTAACCCAGAAATTTGTGCGGTGCTGCCGTAACGAGAGTTGCATTTCAGGAAATAAATACAGGATTTTTCTTCCAGCTCCCATCCTCCTCCTCTCTCCCTCTTTCTCTCTCTTCCTCTTCCTCTCTCTCTCTCTCTCTCTCTTTCTCTCTGTCTCTCTTTCTCTCTGTCTCGCTCTCTG
Source organism: Augochlora pura (assembly GCF_028453695.1). NCBI lineage: Eukaryota > Metazoa > Arthropoda > Insecta > Hymenoptera > Halictidae > Augochlora > Augochlora pura. Next base: position 19,572,806 of record NC_135774.1, on the reverse strand, counting down.
TTCAGTAAAGCGCTTACAATATCCAATTCCGACGGGAGCGGTCGCGAGCGAAAATTGTTTCGGAACGACCGGGCGATGGTTGTTTCGAATGCTCTGCGTCGCCAGATATCGTAATGACGACGGCCGTGAATGCTGGAAGGCAGGAAGTCGCTATTGACGGCCATACGGAAAGGGTAAACGAAACGAGAACGGGCGGTACTAGTATACGGGGGACAAAGATTCGCGAGCGGGGAGGGCCGATGGAACGGAGAATGGAGGGAGATAGAGAGAAAAGGGATGCAGGAAAGAAGGGCAGCAGATAACGGGGTGGAGAGTTTTCGAAGGGTACGAAGGTGACATAAAAGCGAGTAGTGGAAATCCGGACTGGCTGAAAGGAGCGATGCGGGATTACGAAAGGATTTATTTGAGATTTTCCGCTACTGCTACTGTCGGCGACGACGGTGCTGCCGCTACGGCTGCTACTGTCGCTGTTGCTGCAATATCTTGGCTTGGATCGGTGTACAAATAATAGAAAGAAAAAAGGGAAACGAAACCATGGGGACATAAAAAAGGATAAGTTGGCAGTCAGAATACAAAAACATACGAAACAGACTATCGAAGCCAGTATCCTCCGGGATGCAGTTAAGCCCGCTTGTTTTCGATGCCGGATCAGTCTCTTGGCGGATCGTAAATTAGAAATGGGTGAAAATATTTATATGGACGGCTCGGAAGCTAATCTGTGTAAATATGTTAATCCAAAGATTAAGATAAATAAAAATAATCTGTAAAGCAGTGACAATCCTATTAATAATACAAAATACAGTTTCGATTATAAGATAATATACAAATGAACTTGATCAGAAGAGAAATAGAAGATAAATATCAATATCTTTTTAGAGGCTGCATATTAATTTAATTAATTAATTCGGTTATCCCGTAGTTAATGTAACTGCTGGTCAATAAATCGGCTGTATTGATTTATTGACCGGAAGGTTCTCTGATAAAGATATGTTTGCACACTGAAACTCATTTTCAAACACAAGTGGACTTAGATTGATTTCCTTCTGAGCCGACCATATGTTCATCTGAAATTATTAATATGTGGATCTTTATTCAAAATAATGATTGTTTAAGTAAAATGTAAGTAACATAAGTTAACATGTCTTTTGCCTTTTAATAACCCTCGGCATTCGAAACCATTTTAATTCTAAACTCATAGAACAATTACAGTTTTAATCGATTTTAAAATTATACGAGTACATTATTTGGCACCACCTAACATTATATCAAAATAATGTAATATTATAACTGTAATAAGTTAAAAATAATGTAACAATATACCTACAATCTTCATATATTTATGATTTTTGTCATAAATGCATAATATTTAGATTGTCTAGCAACTACTTAATTTTAATGTTCTAAGAATTGAAAATTTCATTCAAGAAACAAAGAGTCGTAGTCATTGTTGAAAACTCTAGAATTTATTGCTTAAGAAATTTACTCAGCCAGCATAAATAACGCTAAAGCCATTTAGTCGCTTTTGAATATTTGATAGATGTTGGCATAATGATTTGCAATTTTGGTCAAAGCCAAACACGGTATATTTCGGAATTCTATAGGACACTGAGTTAATTAAGAGACTGGGAAGGGTTGCCTATAACCTTCGAATACAATAGTCACGTCATGTTTGAACGATAGGGAGGGATCGATCGATGAAAGAAACTAGGCTTACGTATTAAAGCTAGGCAAGCAGTGTTATTCGTATAAAAGTACATAAGTATGATTAGTGACAAATAGAATAAACAGCTATTATAACTTACTTTTCATTTTTCATCATTTTTATGGTAACATAAAACGTAAACAAATCTACGTGATTATTGATACAGATCGGTTAATTCTAAACTTCATCTAGTTTAATTATTGATTTACTTAATAATTGACTTGACTCTTGATACAAATATGTTGTGATATTCATGGTTAAATCATACATTTACAATTTTTATTCAGTATAATTTTCATACAATTAATTTTTAAATCATACATTTTGTGACAACTACTCGTTAAAATATATTGCTTATAAAATAAGTATGGCATTAATTTTTACATACAACTAAAAAATATGACATGCATGGAACATATGGGGTGCGACAAGGAGAGAGGGAAGATGCTCCCAGTAATAACTTCTAGGTCCATTTATGGTAGAAACAATAAGCAATAATATTTACCAGTAGAGCCTGTCAGGCTCGGTGTCCGCAGTAAAGGGTTATGCTTGTTTCAAGGCGAACAAGAAATTAAACAGTTGTCCAACTAAAGACATTCGCACGCAGTGTTGCGAAGGAATGGTACACGGTCGCATCGATAAAGCTATTCACCGTTCCTCCCTCTTGCAACGTTAGCGAGCGAAACGATAGCGCGTCCATTTCCCCGCTGAAACGAGCTGAACGAACGAGTCGAGTGTCTACTTGACGCGTAACGTAAGGCCTTTGAAAATTGTATAAAAGCTGGGGAACGGCGAACGTGCCAAACGGAAAGACTCCCCGGGGACTTTTCCGCTTCTCTCTTTTTTTTGTTCACGGCGCGTTAACAGATCGCATAAAGATTACTAATGGAATCCATACGAGCGTATAAAAGTTGTTCGCCGCTAGCCAAGGTTCGCCGAAACACTACAGGGGTTGGATCTTCCACTAGGCGATGTACATTAGCCAGTTACCACATACACTTTCCATTTACAAGCGTCGCAGAACACTGGTCGAATGCTAGCAAACGGGAAAGCAATATATGAAATCCCTGAAGCAACATTTTTGGAAAAATATCAGTTATAGATCGGCCGTAGAACTTTGATTTTGAATCGAAGTGTTCCTTTGAAATGATCGATAAACGTTCGTAACATGGATAATTTAGTACAATAGAATGTAAAAACTTGATCAATAGGTACAATATTTGACTTTAATACTTATTTCATTCCATATTTCTGTATATGAGTAAATCGCCGAGAAAGGAAACTTCTATAAAATTATTATAATATTATAATTAGACCCATTTCCTTTTTAAATAATTTCGATAAATTTAATAATTTCAACAAACTAGAATGTCTTCGTTTTGGTATTTCTGATTGCAGTTTTATTTGTTAAACTGTTCGATTGCATTTAGAATGAATTACAGTCGCAAGATAACCATTTTACGACAACAAAGTTTATGCTTTTTGTACTTCAATGCTTTTTGCGGGGGAAGCTAACTAATAAAATGTACGCGAACGCACCAACAACTGCTGACAATACGTAAATGTGTAATTTCAGTAACGACATAACGCAGGAGTATTTCCCCCGAGAACTTGAGTAATGGGCAATCGCCTTTACGATGCAGATTACAAACGTGTTTACATATAAGTAGTATGTAAGTATAAATTTTAACGACCGCCATTTTAAACGCGTTCTTGGAAATGCGAGGTGATACGGCTATGCACGTGAAAGGGTTACATTCGAAGATCAACAATAATATTCAAATATTGAGAATCTCACTTTTCTCTGCATTAAAAACAGTGAAGATATTTTAAGCAATTAGGTTAGCTGACTTAGTCTACATCGGCGTGACAAACTATTCAATACTTTGACTTTTGCATTAATATTTATGTCAATACGATTGACATGGTTCTGACAAATTCTGAAAGAAAAAATGTTCAACCTCGAAAAGTTAAAGCAAAACAAAATGATATTTTCATAAGTTGAAAAGTATTTTGGAGGAAATAAATGCTACTGATTCTCCTGTATAAGTTTCCTTCAACATTTGTTCTCGACAGGGGTACAGTTAGTAACTAAAACATCTCTCTTCTGGCAACAGCAATTTATCTAATTGAATTTCTGTAAATTGAGCAATTAGGTGACGATTAAAAGTACCATCGGTCAAAATGGCCCGGTAATCGCGGCGCGAAGTTCGAACGAACAATTATCTGGTTTTCGCCTATAACGAACAGCGCACGTGGCGTTCTCGGGCGCATCAGAAAATATCGTGGAGTGCATTTTAGCCAGTCCCGAGTTTGGCTGATTGGAGAAAACCCATGGGAGTCGTTTCGTCGTCGAGTCTACACCGCAGTCTTTTTAGATTCTTATTCCACGTATCCCTCCTCCCCTCGTACCCCTCCCCCTCCCCACCACCTCTCCGCACCTTTTACGGCTCTTCTCCTGGACGTTCTTTCTTGCATGCCGACCACCAGGATCTTTTTACGCGGCGGATACACGTTTACACACGGGGAAAACGTGTGTAAATGGCGGACGTGAGCTCCGCGCAGCCACCCGGGTACGCTTTTCGTTCGCGCAACAGCTCTTGAAAATTTTACGCCAGACGCAACGGAGGAGAGGATGAAGTTCGAGAAGAAGAAGAAGAAGAAGAAGAAGTAGGAGATCTTACCCGGGGAACGAACGAACGAACGAACGAACATTCCTGCGCCAAGGATCGCTTCGAATTTTCGCGTCTGCGACGTTTTAATAAATTAAGGAACCTTTGGCCGGCCCTCTGCCTAGATGGCTGAACCGGGAATCGTTTATGGTGCTTTCGGAATGAATTTGTTATTTTCCCCATGCCACGATCCTACAGAACTCTCTCTCATTGACCTTTCTCGGAGGCGTTCCCGGCTACGGCTCCGCGAGCGGATAAATTTTAGATAGACTGGTTTGTCTGTAGTTTCGTCAATTTTTCAAAGTACTGGGCTACTGAATTTTTACAGAAGTTCCCATCGAACGTGAAAAACAAGCTCGGGCAAAAAGGTCCAAGGTGTACTTGGTTGCGAGTGCATCCAAATACTTAAGAACGCTATTGAACTTTTCAAGCTTCGTTTTCACGTGAAATTTCTATGCCCGATGATTCAACGAGAATTGACAGGAAATGTAAACAGGTACACGCGAGCGACGTGATCGGAACAAAGCCGAAACGTAATTCGATATTAATATGATATCGTTAATTAAATATAATTATTAATATTATTATACGAGACTGTGATTGGTAAATGAAAATAAAAATTGAGGCATTGAAGACAATATTTTTGCATATGATGCTTTTTGAACTAAGCTTTAAGCGGAAGCTTTCTGTTTTATCTATACAAATTTCTATTCACATAAACATTGCAAATAGAACTTATGCTACCTTCAATCAAAATGCTCATGTCAAAATAATTTAACCGTAACTTGACATTATCTACCTTGTCCAATTTAAACTTATCTATAAACTAATTTAGCTTAACATTATCTTCAATGATATGGAACTTTTTATTTAAACACTTATTAAGTATTATATTTCTACTGGACTAGACTATTTGTGAATTCCAAAGACAAGGTGCACGAAGTATTTCATGTCGATGTAGTATACTTGACATTGATACATTGGGCGCACGGTTTGTCTTTAAACATAAGGAGAACTATAGTTTCTTGAATTGATCGTTTCAACATCGCGTTGCAATTTTCTAGGTTGTCTGCATAAATCGACCTTCGGAGCACTATTTATAACTTTAAAAGACACTGCTATTTTCTCAATACGCGATAAATACGTACATCATAGTGCTATATTTAATAATCTATATGATATCTATATCTCATACGTATAGGATGCAAGGTGATAAAATCGCAAAAAAGAACGATTCAACGTGAAAAATTAAATCGATTTTATTCAGTTATTAACTCGAACATTTAATCTTTTATAAAACCGATTTTCTAGTTATATATTTTTTCGTATAAAATCCCCAATTTTCTAGTTATGCCACCAAAATGAAAAATCTCAGTTTTTCATATAACCAAATAAAAATGGTAATACCTAAATTATAATCCAATAAATTAAGGAATCTATCTTTTCTTTCTTTTATCCTGTGTTTAAAATCGCATCAACCAATAGATGGGTTATTAGCGACTCAAAGTCAGATTAGACTTGGTTGTTTTCTTCTAAATACCTGCACCTATACAATATCACCTATCAAATATATTTAGCTAATAGTTTATATAAATATTATACGTTGCGAATGATCAATTTTCATTTTTCTGTTACAGGTGAGTAATGAAACACAGGATATCAAAGGACGTATTAAGAGAAGAGAAATCTTAGCCAGCCTGTTGAAGGTAGTTCCCATGTAGAATTCCGATTCTATTAGGTTGGAAACTATGAAACGGGCGCCGCAGCAGAACACAGATTAAACAAAAACGCCCGTTTCATAGTTTCCAACCTAATACTTCACAATTTTCATAGAACACGATGAATAACTCAAAGACGCGACAGATCGTTTCACTCGTAACAGTGGCTGTTAAAGTTAAATGGAAATAGCCGGCCGCTGCGACATGTATCCATGAGTAATTAGTGATAACATACTAGATTATTTGCTAGGTAAACATATATTTGAGCGCGCCCGTTCGAAGCGTGTAGCAATGACCATTTCGAATTCAGCACGCTTAAATTACCAGCCAAAATTGCGTTCTTGTATCCATGCGAGATAGCCGCGATTACATGGTCGATCACCCTGCTCATTCAAAATTTCAGTGTTGGTAACAAACTGTAACTCTCTTTGTTCCTTCAACTCTTTCACCGACGTCCAATTTTGGCTGTGACTGTGACAATAGCTTGTATACGATTACGGTTTTAATGAAAGTGAACCAAATGAATCTAGCATTTGAATAATATTAATCAGCGTGCTTCATTTTAGTCTCTCGGGACAAATATCTTGCATAATACTGATAATATAAAAGAAATAACTTTTCCATAATTCCATTTCGTTTTTAACATTTTCATTATAGTCTCAGATCGAAAAGTGACGAAAGCAATACATAGTTACTCTACATCTTTTTATTCCAAATAATATGGAAATTTGAAAAAAGTATTTTAATTATTTTACTACTAGTACAGTGAACTAGTCCCTTTAACATTTACAATATAGTTAGCAAGTTATAAACTTGCGTGTTTAAAATATATTCAGACATATAACTATACGATTACAATAAATACACGGATTACATAAACGACACTGCTCGACTAGAATCGTGTTTAACACGGTTGTGAAACGGTCGAATGAATCGTTTCTAGGCTAGAAAATCTGCGGCCGGTTCTCGTTCGTGTTTACGAGGAAACAGAGACGACGCGCGCCTACGTGATTATACCGGATTATATTTAAAGGAGAATCCGACGAGTGGAAGACCGCGGAGCTTCCCACAATAGAAAGAGGCGGCGGGAGGGCCGGGAGGGGAGAACGGGGATAAAGAGAGAGTATGAATTGATCGAGTGACTCGAGGGACGAGACAAAAGGACGAAGATAGTTGAGTAGATTGTCTCCAAACTGCACGGTCTAAGACGTTCCAGAACGATCCTAAAGCACGGACAATTAGGCGATCGGATCGATCGAGGGAACGGAAGACGATGGATCCGTGCGGACGTTGGGAAACTTGGTGTTGACGCCGCGCGCCGCGCCCGGACCGGTGTGTGTTCCCTGGCCGTCGTTATTGCCGATGCACGAAGCCCCCTCGAGTCTGCTCCTCGCATTACTTACGGATCCGCAAACACGAGAAGATTGACAAACTCTGTACACTCCGTGGCGGAACTATTGCCGCGCAATTGACCTCATATCCAGCCGTTATTACGCTCTATGATATTAGATTAGACGGAACAAGATTGGACCGCGGCATGCTTGGCCGTGAAAATTACGCGAATGCGTAAATGGGTAACGGCACTATTTCTCCTTGTATAACGTGGAAATTCAACGGTAATTCGATGCAAGATCCTCTACATTGGAACTGTTCCGCCGAGTATTCCGAATTAACCCTTTCAATCGCCATTAAAATGAAGGAGAATAATAAGAGAAATGTCTACTTGTTTCCGTTATTTCTATTGCTTTACATTATACAAAGTTATCCAAGCTGTAAGAAATAGAAATTAAAATATCTTCAGCAATCGTAATAAGCTGAAAATAATTTAACATCCGTCCGTTGTATCCGATTTGTTCGTTTCTTTTTCATAAATGCAGGAAATCCGCATTCTATTCATAACAGTTTGACGCAATCGCTTTCGTAACTCGTTCAACCCCTGTCCATAAGAATTTGCATCCGCGGACAGCTGATAGAAAAAAAGGTGGGAGACGTTCATGCGAGAATGATTAAGGCCGTGCGTCTTACCGCGACCCGGCGATATCCAGGGCTCCGCGAAAGATCGGTTTCCGTCTGAAAGTTGAATTCGAATCCGAAGCACCAAGGGAAAACCGTATAACTTCCTAATAAAGTATTTAGCCGACGGATGGAAGCGCGATGTGCCACGGCTACGGAAGCCGAAGGAGGAGAGTTTGGTACGGCGGGAGTTTCAGTTTCCGGGTGATCTGTGGCTCCCTCGTCGTGAGAATCGATGCCGCCAGCCGCCCAATAACCATACATCGTACGACTATCACACCCCTGGGGTATATATACCCACACGCCGCGGCCGCGCCGTACACCGTTCTCTCTTTCCGACACAGATAGTCCCGAGCGCTCCTCGACTTCTATTCCCCCCTCCTCATCTGGGCTGCCTTATTACAAACAGTGAGACGTGCCTGCAGTCGTTCCGAGCGGAAAAAATTATCCGGCTTTCGAATCGTTATTCAGCTTTTTTTTTCTTCGTTTCGAGACTTTTCCCTCGGAGAATGGCGAGCTTTGCTGTATACGATCATCGAGCACGCGTGATTTGCTCGTTGAACGGATAAGGCGATCTGTACGGTGAATAAACACTTAACAGTTTTTTAATCATTCTCTTAAAATCAATAGCTAAGAATTTCGTAAGAAATTATTCAGAAGCTGATATAATCTCATCCATGATTCATCGAATTATTTAAATTCGTATGGAGCAACAAGTTCTTTTAAAATTATTATTTCGAACAAAAATCTCGAGTTTCATTAAACATGATAGCAGGAGCTTGGTTGTAGTGGAATATACGAACACACGTAATATATAAATATAATTTAATAGTTAAGAAAGGTATTATAAATGCACATTGTAAACTGTCTCGTGTGCACGCCGAATGCGAAGTGAACGTTGCGTGTAAGGGAGACAAAAGACAGCGGGACTAGGATCGCGCGCATCAGAAACATAGGACTGATAAAGACGCGCATCGTCCGTCGGTAACAAAACAAAATTTAATTATTGGAAAGGCTTTTAGAAAAAGCATAATAGGCTTCAGAGAAATATAATTGCAATTTTGTTTGTTCTCTGAGCGTTTAGTCGTTATACTTCGTATAATTGGTGTACATAAAATTTACATAATGAATATAATGTGACTACAATTAATATAACACGATAGTGGCAATCATATAATACGAATATAATATAAAGCTGTGAAAGTAATATAATAGTTACACTACTATAATCGGTATATTACCATAGATATGCTATAATTTCTCACGTTAGCCAACACCGGAAAGGTTAAAGTAATCTCGAATATTTGAATTTCAATTTAGAATGTCTTCTTATTAGTTGATGCAGCTTGTTCACCACTATCTCGCCGCGAGTATTAATTCATTGGACAGATTACCCTAATCGGATTTACGTTTTTCTTACGATCCAGTAGACTATAGTTCAGTCGGTTGCCAAGGAAGTCACGTAACTAATCCAGTAGATCTATTGGCACGCAACATTACTATTCTAAGCTATGCTATTGATCGTATAGAGTAAACAGCTTAATACGTACGTATGTAGTTTCGAAACACCGGTACTAATTACTCAAGTGTCAAGATTGAGTAATTTGTTCATTTCTGATTCGATTCCTGGAATTATGTAGGAATAAAGTATTGCGCTTAAAATATTTTTCCCGTGTGTTTTTGACATTTATTTAGTTTTCCTAAAATGAAATCGAAGACTATTTGGCAGATAAATAATTTATCTAACCTAAAGCACATTTTTAAAAAAATTGTATCATCATTCATTCGATAATTTTTTTTTCACAAAACATGAAATAATTGTTAAATGTAACAATCTCGGAAATTTCCAATATTATATCAAACTTCTAGATTTATAGATACATAATTTTGTAGGAAATGATATAATATTTATCACAGATTCGTCTAGGGTAGTTTGTAAATCCGCATAATGGCGCAAACAATATCGATATAAGGTATAAACGACAGCAAGGGAATGAGTAACCGTGGATTGCTTTTTCTATCCCTGATTTGGTAATCAGCCTGAATCGCGAAAACCACTTATCTTCGCCGCATCCAATTTGCTCAAGTGACTTCCGATTGTGCAATATCGAGAAATGAAATTCGGTTGAAAATTGAGATCGTTTGTCATGTCCAGTTCTACTCACCGGTTATACGTATATCTGTTTGAAAAGGTGGATGAAAATTTTTCATCGGTAAGATGCTTGAGAACGCAACGGTTATACGCAAATGAAATGCAGACATAAAAAATGTATGGATACGAATAACTAATTTGCGGATTTTATGCATTTAGGGCAAAAGTGTGTAGCTGAAGCATAAAATTGTCATAAATGACACTGTAAAGACACGAAGAGAATTTAATAATATTGTTACACTATTTTTAATTTATCAAAATGATTGAAGGAAATTTTTATTTTGCATAAAGATTTGCAGTTTATGCATAACAGTTTTTTTTTCATGAAACATTATGTATCCTTTTGAAGATAAAAAATTTCATTAGTTAGAAATTATCGCGAAGGATACGAAGCTTATTGCATCTTGAGGAAATTTTGATTATTTATTTCTTTTTATACATTATTTATATATTATATTTATATATTTTTATTATTCTAATTATTTAACATTCTTCAATCATTCCTTGCACAATACACATTGGCGATACTTCTACAATTTCAAATTAATGATATTTTTGACAATGGTTATCGTTCACGAAAAAAATTCCACCGAAAAAGATAAACAAATTATGTTTACTTTCATTTGATTTCCTACACCGTAAAAAAATATTAAACGATTCGGCGCATCCTTGTTGATATATACCGCGATCAAACTTGTACAAATTCGAATGGTGAATATCACCGGAGTATCTATCGAAGTGCAATAGAGTGTTACATAGGAAGGGTGAACTTGAGGGCGGTGTTCCCATATTTTTTGGAGCTCCGCTAAAATTTATGGTAGCTCATGATTTATAGGAATAGCTGGCTAGAGTATGATCAAAAGGGCAACACGTGGCACATGGTCGAATTTATCTTCCTGTCAGCTGAAATATGACGATCATGAAAGTGCACTGTATTAAAAAAAAAACAAAACAAAACGGAGTTCCTGACATACCGCGTACAGGATTCGGTAAAAGATAATTAGGGCAAATGGAAAATACGAACGACGGAAAATGAAAATGAAATTTATTTTACCGTCAAAGAAACTCAAAGCGCGCGCGCATTTTCCTATAATTAGCGAAAACCAAAGGGAGATGATTTTAGCGAAGCGGCCGTGGAAATGAAAATTGAAGTCGGTTCTTGTACATCCCTTTGTAATACGATCGTTTCCATAGGAAGACCTACGAAATTTCGAAACTTTGGGAGCACCTGCCGTTGCAGAAGTGCTATAATTTGTTGTAGCTTCTCCGGAACTGTTGCAAAATTACCAACTTCGTAACCCTCGCCAAGATTCCATTCGGTTTATGTGTTTGTTAGTTCTCAACTTTAAATTGCATGTATATATATATATATGTAGCCTTAGAAAAATCCCAAATATTATTTCATAACAGTTATCTGCACGTTCATTAACTTACTACATAAAGAACAGTAACTGCAGCAGTTTAAATAAGTAAATCATTATATCAACAGCGTAGGAGTTTACAGATATGTAATAAACTGTCATGGAATTTAACTTCAACTTATATATTATAAAACTTTGAAACATTGTTGCGACTTTCTTTATCGTCAATATTCGCGGTTGTGCAATTTAAACGACTTCAATTCTAAATTAAATCTTTGTACCACTCTATTATTTTACGATTATATTTTTCTGTAAAACTATGATCAATCAATTTCGTTAGATTCCATTTTCCTACTAGTCCTATTATGCTACAGAATGGTAATTTATGTTTGAATTTCTTCAACAATACATTAAGTGTACATTATAGGGCGGTCTTTTCAATGAATGAACAACACTAGGAGTTTACTACAACATTTTCAAATTAGAATTTATACATACAGTAATTTCATTGTACACCTGCAGGTGTCTTCCAGATGCCATTTTGTTTCTACATACAATTTATTTCATGTTTCAAGTATTGGACAGCATAATATCTGCACAAAAATTTACGTTATTTCGTTACATACGTTTATTACATTTCTTTGCATAATCACCTAGCTGTTGGGAACAGGTACGATGTAGATCAAATCTATCGTAAATACCATAAATTAAACAAAGTTACTTTCGCCGGTACGAGTCACAAATTAAATGCTGAAACGATCGACAAACATATAGGTTAACTGTTCGTTCCCCGGGACAGGTGACCGCATTAGATCGTGACAGGTTGAAATTAACATTGCACACTGTGAAAGACCACTTTATCGTCCGACAATTATAAAGATTCCAATCGAAAAAAGACAAAGGCAGCAAATCTCCTTCCAGCTGTTACAGAAAATCCCCGCGAGCAACGGGAGAGCAAGGTAGAAATACAAAAATGAACTCAACGAATGGATCTCGTTGTACCACGAAAATCTCGTATCCATTCAGTCCCATAACACAGTGGACTTTATCGTTCTCGTAGCCGCCACCGGGCGCCGTGACAACGGCGAAAGAAAAAAGAAGAGAGTTGAACGCGGAACGGTGGCCGAGAGCGAGAGGGGGCCCGAGAGGGGGATGAGGGAGCCCGAGAGGGGGATGAGTGAGCCAGGGGATGAGAAGGGAAAGGAGAAATGGATGCGAGCAGAAGTCGAGGCGGAAAAGAGCCGCCCGTTAAATTATCCTTCCCCGCAATTATCGCGTTCCGTCTCAACTCCTCCGCGCTCTTCATATTCCTCTCTCGCCCCTCCTCGCCCCTTCCCCTACCGTGCCCTCATCCCCCTCGTGCCTCGCTCCTCGAGAATTTCGAACCGCGGGGCTCCACGCTCGAGGTAAATCAGAGCCCGTAATATCGCGTTCTGCCATAATACTCGTATACTGTTCCGAGTTTGTTTCAGCTGCCACTTTCGAACCGTATTATCTATATTCGTTCAGGGCATCGTCTTGGCATGGTCTTTCCGCTTCTTACTTTTCCAACGAGAGTGCCGAAATAACGCGTCAATTCACGCGCCACTTTTCTCCGCGTGTCTCGTTTTTTACACAGTAAATTATTACTATTTACACGTAAATTATAACGCTACTCGTAAGGTTTATTATAACACGACTTACACGGTAAACCATGAAATTATTTATGCGTAAACTGTAATATTATTTACGCGATAAACCGTAACACTTTTCATGCGTAAATTATAACACTATGCTTGTACATTGTAACACTAGTCATGTAATAAATTATAACACCATCCACGCGGTGAATTGTAACACTGTTTTCGCGGTATTTTTTATACGCGACACTTTTCAAAAGATTAAAAAGTGCTATTATAAATATTGATCGAAACATTCAACGCACCTTGAAATTTCATTTGAAAAATTAAATTTTCCGTTAAGCACCTCAAAATAAATATGTGGTTTATAAAACTTGTACTAACTTTTGTGTCGAATATCTTTTCTTCATTTATGCGATCTTCGTTCGCGTAAAATAGATCACGTAGAACGGAAATTCGCGTAAATTAAAGGACAGATGTAATTGTCTTTTCCCGGCATTGTTTACAGATTGAAAAGAAATCCCGTTGCCCTTGTTACCACGAAATCAATGTTATTTTTTAAAAAATGTTATACACATTTGTCGTCTGTATCTGTAAATGAATTAGTTCAAGAGGGAGGCGAGCGTGGTCCAAGAAACGAGAGTCGGTTAATAAAACGGGTGAGTTGTCGCGTCGAAATTGCATCGCAATTCCCACGATTTGTCGCAAACAATGCTTTGCCAACAGAGAGGTTAATTACGCAAACAGCATTCCTCGATATTTTTGTAACGGCAAATTAACGAACTTTCCAACAGAGAGAGCTAGAACAACAGAGAGAATGTGAGGGAGAAACAGAAAGAGATAGAGAGAAAGAGAGAGAGAGAGAGAGAGAGAGAGAGAGAGAGAGGGAGAGAGGGATAGGAGGGTTGATGGTCAGAGACAGAGAGAGAAGGAGAGAAGTGGCATGTAACAAACGGAAAAATTTTGTCGGTGATTTGCGTCGTTGGCCAGCGATCACGCGGACCGTATAATAATTCGATTCAATTATATCGTTCCGCGGAACGACGACTAACCCGGGGCCATGCAGGCTCGTTTGTAAAATCAGGCGAATTTATTTGACCGAAGGTCATTAAACGAAACTGCTAGCGTGCTCGCGTTTCCATTAAAACTCCCAGCCGATTTTGCGAATTTATCGCAAAGGTAAACTCGCGGAACTCGAGGCTCAATTAATGCGGAATTTCAGTGAATTCGAGAGTAACGTTATCGAGAATAAAGTACCCGTGATAACGAGCCGTTTCTGGATGCCAGGAGGAGAGAATTCCTTCAAAGAAAAAGGGAAGAAAAACCCCGGCTGTTGGGAGATAGAAGGAAAAATGCATCGCGCAACTCGGCGGAAAAGGATAGAGGATCGGCAAGGGTGAACTCCGCGGAAAACGAATCGACAACGAGTCGAATGCGGATCGGAAAGAACTCGAAAATGAAGCCGTTTGGACGTTAATAATAATAATTTTACACTAAAACCAGCGAGCTCTAAACGCAACATATGTTGCTTTCTAACAATGGTATGATTAAATTTATTTCAAGTTTGTATCATGTCTATTACAATATTATGTATTTACAATAGGTCGTCTCGAACATTATTCCGTTTTTCAACAAAAATTTGTTCTGTAAAGGTGTTATAGAAGCCCTATTTTACTCTAGTTATATCTGTAAATCCACTGAATATATTGTAATAATTAAAACGCAAACAAGCTTCTTTGTAGCTTCTTCTTTGAACAAAATTATGAAACATACGAAAAACTTTAATTCAATGTAGAAACAGTTCTCCGGCAAATGTGCATTCATTTACGCGTGTATTCTCAATTGCAAAATGTCGCGTTTGATTTTTACATTTAATTTATCGACAGTTAAAATTACCAGGTTGCGACGAACAATATTAGATCATAGTTCCTTAAAGATTGTCGCATAGTATTACATCGCTCCCAGAACGATAGTATACGAATAATAGCAAAAGAGCTACGGATACTGAAGGTACCCCGTAACTTATGAATTCTACGTAATTAGGTGGGCAAACAGTGGCGGCAGCTGCGCCCGGATTTTCTTCCGCGAAACAAGGGCGGACTTGTGTGGCGGAGAGAAGTTAGCGGAACGAGAAAAAAAGGGAGCAAAACGATAGGAGGATCCGAAGGGTAGTTGGCGGATGGTTCGAGTTGGCCAGCTTGCGGGGAACATAGTCGGGCGAAAAGAGGGTTCAAACTACCTCGGTTCATTTCCATAAATACTACTGTACTGTCGTACCAGTGTACGAAGTGTCTACCTCCGACGAGAGGGGGTGGCCAGCCCTTTGATCGGGGAATGTTGTAGGAGAGAAACAAACGGAACCTGAGGATACTGTTTCCAGAATTTCCCTATCGGATATTACTAGTTTTGTCTTATGTTGCTCCGGCAAAGATCTGCGTAGATCTGAGTGGATATGCGATTCGAAATACAGACTTTAAAAAGGAGAATAGAGTCCGATTTATCCATAGAAGTTGCTATTTTATTTATATGATAGGTCAGTGTACAGCGTATTTCATTGTAACTTCAATTGAATAGGAACTTTTAATAAAAGTCTACGTTGCATTTATGACTTTCTGAAATATCATGTTAGTCTCCGATAACGTAGATCCTTATTTCATTCAAACCATCATTTATTTCAACATACGTTATAATGAAATCAAATAATTGAGGACAACAGTAAATACAAGTCTTCCAAAATATTTGTGTTTTATATACTTCATAATTTTTATATGTTTTATTTTATTTGTAAAATGCATCTTTTAAATTTTCGTTGTAGGTCGGTGCATTTTATTCTTTTTATTTTTCCAACCGATTGCAATTCTTGAAAACAGCTTTTTAGCCATTGTTTAGTAAACTGATTCCTTCAATATCACAACAAAGTTTAGATTGCTTGGCCCAGTTATAAAAAAGTATAGTGTTTGCACTGATAAATGAATTTTGATGAAAATGTAACATAGAACCTTAACCAAGGTTTCCATTCAATTATTAATTTAAATTATTGATTGCTACGTCGAACTTTCAATAATGAAGGAGGCAAATGACTACAATTGTTTTGTGAACATACAAAATTTAACAAAACAGTGGAGCAAGTGTGTAACTGCAACAAGGAAAATCAGAAATGACAAACTTAAACATAAATTACAATATGTACAAAATTAGTTTTTTCGAGCAAAAAATTGTCGACCTATAAACAAATTAATGGAAGGCTGTTTTATCAGATGGATCGAGCTGCTAATTGACGTAACGGAAAAACTGTGAATGCGAAGAAAAAAAAAACGGCAAATAAGATTTTTGCAAGCCCCGTTAATGCGGCAGAAATACTACAGAGCCCTCATTAATTCGGCAATTTTGTGAAATTAGCTAATATGAAGGTGTGTAGAGCACGGTACGTTTTCGCAAACGGAGAGTGGAGGATCTGTTTACATTTTTAATTGAGTCAAGGTAAATTTTGCTTCCGCGGCATCCTAGGGGTTCGCACGAAAACCCGATGGTTATTTTCCTCTCGTGAAATCGAACCGCAATTACCCGCGAAAGTGTAACGTAACAGTAGTGAAAAAATGCTTCTCAATTTCTGGCAATTAATTCGTAAATATTAAGATTTGTTTTCTTACTCTTATGTTAGATAAATGTTTATTAGTTACATTTTTTGTTCGTCATAGGTTTAGATAGAAAAGTTAGAAAAGTGTAAGTTCTTTTTTGTCATTCTAGGAGTAAAATTGAAAAATATATTTTAATCTTTGTTGAATAAATTAGTTCCTCTAACATCTCCGAACAATTCGAAACATTTGGTTCAGTTTCAAGAGTGCCCGAATTTTGTCTCCACTACTTTATATTATAACAAAAATTGTTAGAAACCTGATTAAAAATATGTTTGTTAATTTTGCGAAGCAACACAAAATAACTACTTTTAGTGCATATCAGATATATTGTAAACCTAAATACATAGAAAGATATCTTACCGACAATTCGATGCAACGGTATTGTTAAATAAAATGGAAGCATAGATGATCGAAGCTTTGACGATCGAAATAAAGTATGATGCATTTTATTAAAACCATACAGGATTGAATAAAATATCCACGCACAATTTGTAAAGTGTTAAGTCCAAAATGAAAATGCATGAAAATCTTTTGTGACGCGACAAACAACGCGCCATTTTTTTCATCGTCTCGAAATCGCCGGCAACGTTTGCGTGCATCTCTTCGCAGTTTCAAACGCAGATGTTAAAATACGTTCACTCCGCGAGTTTCACGGTGTGTTGGCGTATAGAAATTCCTTGGGGGCGATTACAAACGGTGCAGGAACGACACAGGGCAAGATTTTAAAGTGCAGGATACACTTACGTCTCTGGACTGGGCCAAGGGTCGGAGATGAAACCAGTTGGGCGGAGAGGGTGACTAGAGGGGTGCAATCCGGCCACGGAGCAAGGGTGAGCGAGATAGAAAGCAACAGGTTGCAAGTGGAATTCGCGGATGTCAACCACGAGTGAAGGCTGGGGAGTGACTCAAGGCGACCTGTATTGATCTGCTTTTGAGTTATGAGTGTTTCAATTGCGAGCGTATCTTACCTTTCCTAACACCGTGTCGCGTTGTTGGTCACAGTCCATGCGGCAACCTTTCTTGCAACATAATTTAATTGAAAAATGTCTTTGATTGTAGAATTCCTTATGTGTTCACCTAACGGTGAATACTTTCAGCTTTCTTATGAAGGAAATAAAAATGTTAATTATCAGCTGGAACATCTCTTTATATTAGTTTCGATACTTCAATAGTGAGAACACGTCACTGTTATTTGAGAAAGTGTCGCTGATTTTAAAATTTCTAAAAAATACGTCTTCAGAAAAAAATTCTATAATAACAATAAGAATGAAAATCTTTCTGTAAATTCAACAGAATTGGCTCTAATACGATGATAATTAAAAAACATGTTACTATTGCAGTTAATAAAGTTAAAATATGTCCTAATATATTATATAAAAAAGATATGTGATTTTATTTTAAAAAGCGGATGCATTCGTGAAACCTATGACACTTCTTCAACGGCAAAAAGAATATTACTGCCATATCATAGTGGTATACTTATAGAAATATTTCACCTTCCGAGATAAGAGTTGTTGCGCGTGTCAACAGCTGCTACATAGGCGGGAGTTACGGGGAATCGAAATTTGAAACAGAAACCGAATTCGAGGCTGATCCTTGGAACCCAAACCAGAACTCGAATCACAGCCGAAATTCGAATTCGAACTCGAATCTGATCGCGATATAAACTCGCATCTATTCTGGCGACCGGGAGTCTCTGGCAGTTAAAGTTACGCGTACGTCGCCGTGGAAAATTTACATGTTGCAGAGACGTCGGCAGGTTGCATGCAAGAGCGCTATATGTTAACCGGCCGGTGACAGTCGGCTTGACATCTGCTCGGAGCACCGGTAAAGTCCTGGACTGAACTGTGCTGAACTGGTCAGCGCCAAATGGAAATGACTCCGCAGCAATTTAACATTCATTGAAAGAAGCTTCGACCGGACAAGCGACGTCGACCTTCCGTGAAACGAGCCGTCGCGGAAACCGGTCGGCCATGGTTCCTTAGTTCGCCAATGGGAAGCTCGTTATTCTTCTTGACAATCGACCGACTGACCACGCGCGATAATAAGCAACCACTTGCGAATTATAGCTTCGTTCAATAACGATTAGGCGATTGTTATACGCGGCCTAACGTGCATTTGACAAGTCTGTGACGGCGGCTCCGTGCACAGATCATTTGAACGCGTCGACCAGGCGTCAACAATTCTCTGACCTGTGGATGAAAGTCAGATCGAGTTCAAATTACGTAGGTAGTAAGAGACCGTCGAACGTATTAGAAGGCGAAAGCAATGATCCAAATAATTGAATATCTATTGCAACTGTTACTACAAATTTTTTATATACGGGGTGTTTCGTCCAAACGGCCGCTTCAATATCTTCTCCAATACTAATGTTATAAAAGATACTCTATATGGAATTTGATGGGTATCAAGAGATGAATGCAATGCAAAAATTAGTTTGTTTTTTAAGGTTCTTTTTGTTGAAGATTTCATGGTCTTCAATGTTGATTTAGAATATAAGTCTTGACTTTGAAATGCTTGACGTTCTTAAGCATTTAATTCGTGAAAATATGTAATCTTACAATTATTCCACCACCATGATTGGGCCACGAAGTTAGTTAGAGTGTCAGTGACCGTCAACAACAATCTTCACTTTTGTTAAAAATAAATAATAGGAACAGGATACGAAAAAATAAAGAAAAAGAAGAAAAAACCATAAGAAAAGAAAAACATAAGACTATTATTTCATTTGTATTGCAATTCAGTTTAATAAACAGCATAATTGAATAAATACATTTTAAATATATGTATAAAGAATATCTTCGAAAGTTTGTGCACTCTATAACCGGACTGCAAATATTTGCACGCGCGTGTAATATTTCTACTGGTACAGAAATTATTAACATCGATATATCGCATAAATCATTGTCTGAGCTGGTGGAACGGACGTTTAACAATTATATCTTAATTAATAATTTATTTGTAATAAATCGCCATAATTATCATTGCGATAAATCATAATTCATTTTTCCTTATTTGCGAAGTTTAAATATTCACGCACATCAGTTAGTATTAATTTATATGCCGAAAATGAATGTTCCGCATCACAGAACTCGATGGATGAATATTTATTATTTATATTTGCGTCAATATTTTTCTGTTACATAAATCTGCTCGTTTTCGATATCACCGCTTAATGCATTTGGGATTTCACATATTTCACATGGATCTTTCCATGTAATTGCATTTACCATTTTTTTAATTTGTTCGCCATAACCGCCGAGAAGATTTTGTAAATCAATGACGTAATTGATGAATATTTCTATATAGTACTTGTAAATGTGCTTTGACCTATATTCAATTTTAAATAATTCCAGTTTGTTAAATGCATGCTTAATAGTGCCAATTGCAAAAGAAATTATGTATCTATTGTAATTAATTTCATGCTTATTTAGAATTAGTTATAATATAGAATTACCAGATTGACGTTCATTAAAAAGCTATTATAATTTAGACTTCTATAAAGGTCTATTATAATTTAGACTTTCTATTCTATTCAAAAATTTTATTAAATTTCAAAATTTAAATCTCTATTAAAAATTTATTATAATTCTATATAATAAAAATTATTTATGATTTCATAGCAAAATAAATTACAAATTCTATGTAACTCTATGTGATACATCAGAGATAATTATCAAAGCAACACTTAACATACATACACGTGCAAACGCTTCCTGCCTGAAATAAATATGCAAAACAAAAATCTGCAAAATTGTATTGGCACATAAAAAAAATGCGATGGCATAAAAATCCGTGGCCTTAATAACTTCGCTGATAACGTAACGACGGGGTTATAGAAAAATGAATAAAAATTCTATTCGAAGACAATCATCATCATTTCATCGTATTGTAAATCATATTTTCCAGAGACATTTCGTTGCTATTGGCATCTGGGGTTTTGTAGCTCGAAAACTCTAACAGTCGTCTAGTCTTATCAAGCCGAGAGAAACAAAGGAGATAGAGTTTCTTATGGTCGCATGTGAATTCTGGAGGAAACATTTGAGGTTGATTGCGCCGAGGTGGCAGGACATCTGGTCCTCTATAGTATACATCGAACGTTTGCATGAACGACCGTTTCTTAGAGGGGAGCTAAGCAAGGAAAACAAGTTTTCCTTAGTTTAAGATGTCTCCATTTTCGGGGGACAGATGTTCCTCGGAAAATATCATTAATCGCGCTTGATTCTCTTAAGATTCTCGTAAAAAATAATCATCTACACCGTGCAACAGTATGATCCATAATTTTGAACGTTTTTTGTTACTTTGTAATCCCATCGATATCTTGGATTATTGGCAACTATTGAGTTTTGCTTATGTTTCTATTCATTTTCTACTTTGTTCTTTGAAAGTTTACAAATTACGTCTTCCTTTTTTGACTGTTAAAATCTGCACTATCTGCATGTCTTGTTACACGATACATTATATTAGATATTATTCATACTAATATATAATATAATATATATTAATATTGTACCAAAGTCTGTCATCATCGTCACATATACTCTTTGTCTTCGAATCTCTGAATAATTTATCAACAATATAGTGGTAATTAACTGGAAGAGAAGTAATATAATAAACACAGAATTCTGTCCATTATTTTTTTAAATCATGTTTCTACGTTTGGACTATTTAATATTCTGCAGAAATAATTATCGATAATTATAGATAATTTATCGCTATTAAACTATATCATTGTTTCCTACTTATATAATTTTCTCACATCGAATCACAAGGATCTCTACTTTGTTTAAGCACTGCGAAAAATATGAAATATTAAAGTTTCTTCCCAATCATGAAACTCTAAAAATAAACACAAGTACAATCAATTTAATATAATTGTTATTATCGTTAATTGATCTCTGTTCTTATTTTTCACTTTCAAACGATTTCTAATTTTTCATTACGAAATTCGACTTCTTCTCACAAATCTGTTTTACGAAGCAGATATTACATCACGAATACCTAACGAATTAAATTATGGATTAAAATCGAAATACATTTTATTCGGTCTTCTTGAGATTACCGCATTAATTTATGGTTATATATTTAGGCAAGAACTGCTCAGAAAATTCTGTGCGGTTTTTTAAAAAATTATTGACCCCGTGACCCCGTCGCGTCGATAGCACCGCCGTTCCACCGGTTCGGCCTTCTTTCCCACCCAAGAAGAGCACCAGATGTCTCGCTAGCTCGAGCGCAATCTACTTCGAATGCGTCCCCACGAATTCACATGCGGACGTGCCTCATGCAAATATCTTTCTTATCCGTGGCTTTCGCGAAAGAAGATGCCGCGCTCTGGGCGTTCATTAAAGTTATTAGTTTTGCAAGACCTAGACAGGGCGGCACTTGTATTCCCAAAGAGTTGCGGCGTCCGTGTTTTGTGAATATTTCATGCGAGCAGTGGTATAGGGGAACCGATTCAGCTATTCCTCGAAGAAGGTGGATTGCGTCATCGTTTTCTGTTTTATTCTACCACTTTATTTCATGATATATGATACATTATCATACGTTATGATTTATGATATGTCATAAATCTATGATACACCCACGTGCCATATCTATTGTCCCTATAAATGTTGTACGACGTATCTACCGTATCATGTGTACGTAATACCAATATATCGATTTTATTCAAGCGTTATATCGGTAAGGTGTAAATATTTTTTTGAATTTGGAAGCAGTCGCAACGGCGCCATGCTATCAATGAAAACATGATTGAACAATTGAACTTAATAAATGTAATTGTCAATTAAACCGTATTTGACATCAATAAACGTTGCGACAAATTATCTCGAAGTATAGACGAGTGTCGATAACTAATATAGTCTCATCGCATAACTAGCAATCAGGTTAAACATTTATTTGGCGTGTCTGAATGCACAAATAAATAAATTGCGATGAATTTACTCAATTACTTCTTCATTCAAATAACTATCTAAATAAAAAGTTATTCGAATAATGCCCAACTATGGTCAAGACAAAGTTTGTCGCAACAAAGTGACGTTGAAACCATGTTCGATAAACACGACGTCCTTGGTTGTGCGAGTGATTGTTTTAATAAGCAGTAGCGTTTGCCCCCCTTCTGGCCTGTAAAATGAGTAATAGTGGGCGAGGAGAGGCAAAACGGCAGGACAATGGCAGAAAGCTGGCCCGTTGCAGCCCTTTTCACTTTGAAATTGTCGGCAAAGGGCACGACGACGGCACTTCTCCGCGTGGAGGGTCAACGCGGTTACCCGCGTGTGTCGTTAGCAATTTCGACTCCCTTTCTCTGATTTTTCCCCTCTGTCTATTCACCCCTTTGCGTGGTTACCAAGGCCAAAAAAAGAGCAAACTGGATTCCATCTCCAGCGACTGAAAGATATCACGATCGTTCGCCGAATGAAATGGGGCAAACGGCTGTTTGCAGCTTCCTCTACCTCCCCGTAAGATTTCTAACGAAAGAACGGGGTCTTTGACAAATCCCATACTATTTTCAAAATAATGATTACATTCGAAATGTCTTTATTAACAATACGATTACCACGCCATTTATATTCGACAGAACTATTCGTTTTGATAATTGTTAATTAACAAGACATTAGAAGTATTTAAAGATATTATCAGATTATTTTCAATCCATTGCTATACTTGGAAGTCTACTTCTATCTCACGGCTTGGCCAGATATATCTATATATCTATAATTCCAATTTGACTTCGCGTTCCAGATTCTCAAACATTACGAACGCATGAAGTTCGCTGACTAATTACGATGAGCCCTTCATTTCAGGGGAATTGCACGTCAGTATGCTTGCAACTCTGCGGCACAGATTTACGCGAGCTTATTTATTACAATTACATCCCTAATTTTTGGTTTTCATTCAATTTAGATTATGACGAGTTATATACAAAATTGCATCCCGGAATTTTGAACGAACAATTAACATTCCATTGAAATTAAAACTCCGGTTAGAGTTGTTAATTTGATCAGGTACCTATTCATGTTCTCGATGGTAGCATTTAGTATGTATGTAGATTTTTAATAATGTTACAGCAGAGCAAACATAACCATTTGTTGTCAATTACTTCTTAATGTATAGAAAATAATTCAACACAAACTGTATAAATTTAAAGAGTGGAATGTTATGAGGGTGTTGGTATTGATTTTTTAAATCGATTCTCCTAGCATGACCGATAAAATAATAAATATAACTATTTTTATAGAATTCCCATGTTAAATTCGATCAATGAATTATAGTTCTATATTGATAAAGAGAAGACTCGATGTTTGATGTCGCAAATTATTTCATATTAAAGAGAATGTAGTGTACATAAAGTTCCACATTTGCAACACGTATAACTCCATGAAGTCCATTGATATTATTAGGAAAATCGTAGTAGTGTTATGGAAATTTCGTGGACCGTACATATTTCTAATGCGTGGTTCGATGAAATCTATAGCCGTGCGTTCTCGCCCGTCCAGAACAAGCGAAGCGAGTCAAAGCAACTGTGTACGACCGGAAATGGCAGCATTGTCTAACAACCCCTTGCTTGCCGGTTTCCGGCTGGCAATGTTTCGCCTGTCTTGCAAATCGCGCTGCGAATTTCGAGGGTACCTAACATCAGCAGCAGGTGGCTACACACCTGTACTCGTTCTTGGCCCTCACGTCTGTTCCCAATTCTCTCGCGAATGGTATCAAGAGAGTATTTTGGGTCTTCATTATTGTTGCTTCATTTAATATTTAATCAACTAAATCGATTACGATTTCATAAAAGACTATAGTTCAGCGCATCGAATCCACGCGGTGAACATTGATAAGGGTTAAATTCCTGCACAACGAATTCTCATTTGACAAATTGGTAAAAGATAACCAATTCACATCAATAGTTCTCCTTTCAAAGTAAAACATTTTATATCCATGTATAAATATACGTATATTGACGGAATTGCCTTTTTAAATATTGATTAGTGCATACATTGCAGAATTACAAGAATGTTCAGTAATCGGAATATTTTAAACGCATCAGAGATTCACTGATACGGGTGTTACATATTTCCACTCATTACCGTTGTTAATCACTTAATTACCATTGCCGTCATTGCCGTATAATTCGTATTATTCGCGATTTAATGTTGCTACGTGTGTTTTCCGTCTCACATTAATTTGATTCATTAACGAATCTCAGTTTTCAATTTCGCTAGTTCAATATGCAGTAATTCCACTTTCTTTACCTTGTAAATAATTTCAATTGCACAAATAATTATTATTAAATGATACATGGGTATAGATATGTATACATACATTTCTAGACTTCGATTACAAAAGACTCAACTTTTATTTCTACGTCTGACTCGTTATACTGCGATAACTGGAGTTAAATAATTATGGAAGCAAATATCGCCCTCTTTAAATAAATTATCCTAACTAAGCTTTGAATTAATAAAAGCATTTTTATGTAAGTGAAAACTAGTTAGTGGTATATTGCGTTTGGAAATCAATAAATAGAGTATTCTAGCTTCGCTTAGAAGGTACAAGGCACGTGATATTCCAAATATTTTCAAATATCCTGAAAAATGGCAAATTATTCGATCAGATATTTTAAGCAATGTAGTATAGCAAGCGGCTCGAAGGGGAAGTTTAAGGCGTATGTATCATCATTGGGTGGTGCACGCGATGCGAAACACGTTCAAGCGGCTACACAAAATAATTTTGAATCGATAAAAGTTCGAGCGGCTTATTAATTAGGTTTTATTAGAACACGTCGGGCAAGGTAGGAGACAATCATCGGCATACTTAATTAGACATAATCCATTTGGTTGGCCATGGTTCCTATGATAATGTAATCCAGCGGTGGGCGAAGTGCGGAATAAAGGCACAGCCTGCGTTGAATCCGGAGTCTTTATTCAAATTTCGCGTCACTCGATTAAGCAGTCGATTTGCTCTGGATTTGCTTTCGCAAGAACTTCACCGTCCGTGACTTCGACCACGTGCAAATTCGCAGGGATCTACTCTAATAGCTCGCGCTTAGGCACGTTGTGCCTGCCGGTCGAGGCTGGAAGATGGTGGTGAAAGGGGAAAGTGGAAAGTGGGAGACATGGGGGCGGGGAGGGGGGGGGGGGGCTACGGTAAACTGAACGTTCGGTAGCCTCTCCACTTGGTCTCTCTCCTCTCCCTCCTCGAGCCTCGGAGAGCTGGGCTCCATAGCGACGGAATGCCTTTCCCACCTTGACGCAATCTACTTCGAGTACTTACGCGCCCCTACGAATTCGTATCAGACGAAACTTCCTTCGTCCGCGTTTCCGCGCAAATGGCATTGTCGCATCGGCATCCATTAATATTATTAGCCTAAGCCGCTCCGGAATTTCCAGCCGCAAATCGCTTTCCTGTCCACCGGCGTCGAGACGCGCTCCCAACCGGTTTCTTCGGCTCCCTCCTTCGCGCTGCCAACGCATCGCAATACTGCGGTCGCAATCGACTTCATCCGGAAACGCGAAATGCATTTCGATGTTGTCGGCGATATCGACGTTGACGTTTTCGTCGATGTTATCGTCTTTCAACGCTGTGTCTTAATTAGATGTTGCACGAGGACAAAATCATTGTTGTCCAACCGACCGACAAACACGACAAGAAACATACGTGGAGATGCTCGATGTTGATTGTATTCCGCAGAAAATCGATTCTTTGATGTAAGAATAGAAAAATTAATTTCTACCCTCTGCAATAATATTAATCGTCCTTAATAGAAGCAACGATCAAATTGCTCGATGTGTAAGTTCTTTTAGTCTCTGACTCTTTATACATGATTCTTTTCCTTATTGTCTACTGCTTTATGGTCATTATTACGAATACTGTTGTCGCATAGAGCTGTTGCTTGTGATTTTCAACCCCTTGCCCTATGATGTCGTGCCAGTCTTGTTATGGACATTTGGAACTTGGTATACTAGATATGGATGTTATTCGAAACTTTTAAATCAAAATAAAATTCTACCTTTATATTAAATATATATACATTGAAATAATGGTTGGTATAATATAAATGTAAATTGTCTGGTTGGCAGAGCATTAGGAAGAAACAAGTGCTAATTAACGTAGCCTTGAAAGAAATCGCAATAAAACTGACTAAGAAAGATCTGTTGTTTTATTGTATATTTTGCTCATACCAATTTTACAGGAACGCTTTTTTTTAGAAGAATCGATTCTTAAAATTCATTTCTGATTCGACTCGATAATTGATTCTTTAAGGAGAATATTTTTTGGTCGCGTCCAAATTAACGATGCGTGCGATGCAATTGTTATTCCAAGCAAAATATTCTACGGAAACGACTTTTATGTCGTTCTCAAGTTTTAATTGTTCGCCACGTTCGTGATTTCTTCCTGATTGATTCTTGGATATGCCGGTCACGTAGACCGAAGTGCGGCGCAAAAAATAATAATGATTCGTTTCTTTTTTTTTCAGGATTTTAACGATTTGAAATTAAAAT
Source organism: Augochlora pura (assembly GCF_028453695.1). Taxonomy (NCBI): domain Eukaryota; kingdom Metazoa; phylum Arthropoda; class Insecta; order Hymenoptera; family Halictidae; genus Augochlora; species Augochlora pura. Next base: position 19,545,435 of record NC_135774.1, on the reverse strand, counting down.
AAGCATTTCGCGTAATTCCCTTACTATTATCGTGGCCAGCGAGCGCGGCATATTTTGCAGGACAAAAACAAATTTCGAAATCTCCGGGATCCGCGGCACGTTGCCTACCCCGGCCGTTTTCATGAACGCATTACATACGTTTCAATGAGTTCATATCGCGTGCACGGTACATTGATTTAATCCCAGGATTCTCTATCGGCCCTCGCCGCCACGTGGACATCGTTGCCGCGTAAAAAAGCAATTGAAGGGTTGCTGTTCCGTCATCGACTTTCAATCGGGATTGTCCATCTAAAGTTGATACCGACCAGATGCAAATCTGCTGAACTGAACGAATAGGAACGACATTTTAAAAGGTAAATCCTCCTTATACAGTTTTCATCGCGGTTTCAACGATTTTACTTTGTTGCTTTTATTAACGTCGGTCATTAAACCGCGATTCGGGAATATTTTTCATTTATTTGTCAACTGTTCCCGTTTGAAAGCAGTGGTTATAATGTGCCGGTGATTTCGAAAGCGGTATAAGTCATACTACTACTTATTACTTTTGCAGCAACCCTCCCAACATATTTCGTTTCGAGATATTTAGACTTTTGCGTTCAAGGGTATTAAAAAGTGGTTTTCTATCGCACGGTAAAATATTTTATAAATTATATGATCTTCGAACGTCAAATTTATATACAATTATAAAACATCGTTAATAACAAGCATGGAAACATATCTTTCGAATGACTTTCCAATGACATATATAAGCTTTCAAAATTAATATTAGATTCTAGCATTTTAAAATAGTGAATTTTATTAAAAAGTACCGTAAATAAATTAACTTATTTATTTACATTTGTTTCATACGTAATTTCGTTTATTATATTTCTGATGTATTTTTGTACGATAAGAAGGATTACGTGGAATAATTATCTTAGATCAATATTTGTTAGTAACAATTTGTTGGGGCGTCACGGCGTCGATCAGTAATAGCGACGAACTATGACGCTATAGAAGTGGACTGTATTAAAATGTGGACTTGGAATTTCACTCACTTTATTATTTAGCTTACTATAATACACTTTTGCTCTCAGGTTTAGAATTCTACACTAATTCGTGATCTATGTTCTACTCGTTTCTGTGGTCTAAATGTTTCTCTAGTCGAAATGTTTCTATAGTCGAAATGTGTCTGCTATTTTGACGTCGTACGAGCTTTTAGGAAAGCTCGGTCCAGGAAGAAGTTGGTGGAAGTGGTAACAAATCCAAAAGGTGGGGATCGGAAGAAACTCTATGGTAGGGGTTGGTTTTCGCAACGATTGACAGGGATTTCCTCCAGGTTTGAATGAAGCGTAAAAATACATAGCTGCTCGCGGAACGGTCGCGAGCCTGCCTTGGGCCTTCAGGCCTCTGTCCGCGGAGCCCCTTTGGAAACCCCCGAGTTTTATGATGCCAGCGTTCGCTATTGAGACCGAAAACAGGAGATTGTAAACCGATTACCATGCGTCGCGCGAAATACTAAAATTACTTGATGGTTCGGTTCCTCAAAAATAGCATTTTACCATTACTAGCATCATAAACTATAATTTGTCTTCATTGTTTGAAGATCGTCCTTGGGACCCTGTGCCCAGGACTCAACACAATTCGAATAATGCCCGACTCTGATCCAGGAAGAAAATTAGAGTAATCCCTTGTGGCGTGGAGCAACGAACGAGATTCCCCTGTCATTTTTGTCGAGGAATAGATGGATGTAGGAATGTTCTGGCTGTATGACTCTGATGGACTCGACGAGGATGAAAAGCGACACTTCATGGCGGGTCTCCATCGTCCGGCACACTAAGGGGCGCCTTGTTATCCAACGTGATCTCTAGTTTTATTAGCTAGAATGGGGTCGAATAAATCTTGATAATTGGGTTAGTGAACGCACTACACGTGAAAGCAGAGCGCGTTACGTGGTCTGTTACACAGAGGGTATTTCGGTAAAATTTCGTTACCGGCTTCTTTGTCGGATGAAAGGTTGCTTACCAGTGCATTACTTTTTCATGAAGTTAACCTCGGTAGAAGATACACAGATATTTTCAGGAAATAACTGATCTTTTTACGTCTTCCCGTTTTTTACGTCTTTCCCGTCATCCGTTTCGTGTCTTGTTTATGTCACTAGTTATATCTGAAGTTATAGAAACTAATGTTAACTCAATTTTAACATTTTTTGTTTTTCCTTTTATGACGTGAATATAATATTCTTGCTCATCGAGTAATCTTTTGACGTTATGTAAATTGTCAGCTACATGTTATGATTTCAACACAAATCGAGGAAATTGCATACAAGTAGACAAATGAATTATAGATTCAAAATATGTGCACAAATTATGCAAATATATATATACAAAATTATAAAAACATCAGAACAGTTTAAGGATATTGTGACAATGTTAAACAATATCAAATAAGTACTGATTACTGAAATATCTTTTTCGAAGGAGAAGACAAAGTAATTACAATATTTTCAATAGTAATTAGTACAAGTCTAGAAGATACGTTTTTGTAAACTTTAATTTCTTAGGAACATAAATATGTAATTTAAAATGATTTCGCATCTGTTGTCAGACTAATTCTAGTAAAGACCGAGTCATAACGATACTAACTACCATTATTATTTTCATGGCGCCTGTTCATTACCACCGGCTAATAATAGCTTTTAATAAAAAAAAAATATCCGGGTAAATTGAAACAAGTGGTAGCAAAGATAATTACGAAAGCGAATCTTTCGCTAGGTAGAAAATCCGATACACGTACAGCCTCTTAATAAGTGTCTCGAGGCTGGAAGCGGGAGCTTCCTCCTCACCAATATCAATTAACTTCATGTCGCAAATTGCAAAACTGCTTGGCAGTTTTTAAGCGACCAATTCGCGTTGAAGGGATCGAGCCGAAGCATAAAATAGTTGTTTCAGGAGGAATGAAAAGAGAGAGAGAGAGAGGGGGGGCTAATAATTGTAGTGGCGGGTCGACCTCGTCTCGAATCAAGGCTCATGGTGTCCAGGGGCTTAGTGGTTTGCTTTGGTATATCGTATCTGTTTTATTCCGCGCGTAGAGGCAGTCACGAAGCTCTTTGATGTTCGGGCAAGACTCTTAGCACGGCGGCCGATGGCTGGGCTCGATGAAACATTGGCAGAAGACAGAACAAGGGAACAAGGGCGAAAACTATAAAGATCAGAGGAGATGTAGAGAAAACAGCTAGCAGATTCAACGCTTCCTTTTTTTGATCACTTAGGACTCGGAAAATTTCCTTCGCCTTTGAGCCTTTCGCTCTCTGTTCTCTCGTCGCCTCCTCCTTTCTCCTTTCTCCTCTCTCATTGCTCCTCTCCTTTATTCTTTGTTCTTTCTTTACGCGTTCCTCGCTTCCCTCGGTTTCTCCCACACCCTGCGAGACCACTTTCTTCTCACGAGGATCATTCCCGGAGTTCCCTCCTTTGAAGCCTCCCAATTCACGAAATTGTTATTCCATAAAAGACGAACTTCCGTATTCCTTTGCACCAAAATATATCAGCCACACTTTGCGAGGGTAAAAAAGAATTCCTGATGACGCCCTAAGCAAAACCACCATGACGCCTTCTTTTTTATTTCCGAGCTGGGTACGTCTTCCTCCGGCGTTCCCGCGCAGCCTTTGATCTACGAGAACGTTGGACCCGTTCTTTTTGTTGCTATCGATATTTTCAAAACGGTCGAATAACGTTACGCAAAATTTTTTGACGATAGATACGGGAGTATGATTCCCAAATTTTCGGTGTGGCGTTGGTATCATTCAGTATTACCTATAATTTGTTTTTGTTCTAGTATACTAAACCCTAGGGCGATTAAGGTATTAGATGGTTTATGGTCTGCTTAACACGTTCCGTGCCGAGCTGTATTTAGTCGACTCTTCATTCTCGTCAATTGAAGCTTTAAAAATCAATATATTATATTTATTTATCAATTCTTGTCGATATAACTATGAAGCAGACTTATTACGGATCTATTCTTTTGGTGAAAATTATTTCTTGGATTCTAACTTGTCGTAAAATATTTTTTCAACGCATTGAATAATTATTTAAGCGTGTACCACCAATGGTACACGTGTCACAGAACGTGTTAAGGGAGGCTCATTAACACGTTGAATGCCACGCAGTTTTATAACGACTTCCCCGTCAGGCCGGTATACGCGCGCTGGTATCGTGGTACAGCAATGCGAAACGCAACACCAGCAAATTAGAATTTGCACGATGCAAATGTTTAAACATATTAGTTTTCTGAAAACATGTTCAAGTACATTAATAATAAAATCCCGCATTAAATAAAAATTAAGTGGACTTTATATAAATTTCAGATAACAACTCAAAACAATGTAAATTTCTAAGTTTATTATCATTTTTTATACTGTCAGTCACCGATGACTGACGCGGCCTGAACGGAAAGCTCAGCGTCAGTCACCGGTGACTGACGCGGCACTCAACGTGTTAAACGATTAAATCAATTTAAAAATACGTTTTTCCCATAAAACCGAATTTTGTTTTCACTGTCATTGTAAAAAATAAAGGCGTGTCCCGAATAAATTATGCACAAAAATCCTTGCCTTCGCACCAACCACAAAGCGTGCACAAAACATGTCAAAATGTAGTGAAATTTTCCTGTTACACAGACTCTACATGGTTCAGAATTAAATTCACGGAACTCCCGCACATTTGGGGCTCATTTTTGCACATTTCTGTAACGCGAGCTGAACAAGCGGTCTTCCAAACCAAATACTCGAAAGTTGAATCCTCGTCTCGCATCGACCGAAGACAAATTTTTCGGTTGTCCAAATGACAGCCATTTATGGCGGCGGAAATCTGTACGTTCCCAAGCGAACTTTGATTGTTATCAGGCTTTTAGCGGAAGGTCGTAGAGGTGAAGTGGCATGGGTTGGAGTCGGCAGTGTCGGAGAGATTAAGAAAGCCGGCCGCGGAAGGGGAGTTGAACGAGCCGAGCGACGCCTATTAATTTGTTTAATTGTGCTGACGAATCAAACGCTAAGAATCTCTCTCTTTTTCTCTCATCCTCCACCTCCATTTCCCTCTCATCTTCGTTCTCTTGCTCCATCCCCTCCATCCATCGTCCTTCATCCAACTTCCGTTCTTTCTCGCTTCTGTACGAATTATCACTTCTCAGACCCGGTTAACTGGTATGAGTTTGTAGATGGGGCAGTAACTCGGAGACAGAGAAAGAAGAAAAGAGAGGGGCGAGAGAGAGAGAGAGAGAGAAGAGTAGAGAGAGAGAGAGAGAGATTAGGAGAGGGAGAAAGGAAGGGACAAAGCAAATCGGGGGTTGGCCGTCCTTAACTCGAGTGGTGAGGCCTGGTTCGCACGCTGCACTAGACTCTAGGGTGCTCCAGCGTCCCGAAGTCGAAGAGGCGTTCATTAAACGATAACTCACACTCGGAGAAATGTCTTGTTAAATCGTCGATCCACCGACAATCACTGCACTGCCGTGTATATAGTTCAAGATCGGTTCAAAGACGTGTGGCACGCGGTGAATTCTGTCCCATTTCAAGCGCGCGCGGCTCGTTCAAATCTCGAACAGATTCGCGAGCCCGCTCTCTCTCTCCCCGCATAATTATTCGCGTCCGTTTTCCATCGTCCCTCCGAGTAATGGATTCGTACGATACCGTTCTCCGTGAAACGGGAATTTAATCTGTCGATTTAATGAACTGGAGAAACTTGTGAATTATCTATGAACCTCGGCCCCGGAGACGTTCGTCACTCGCTTGGTTAGAAATTTCTTTGAAATAATAAACGATCCGTTAACCGTGTATTATTTTCGCGGCGTGTCCTCATTACCTTCGATTCGTCGCGTAAAGAGTATTCCGATTTTGTGGTTGGTTCACTATCTGACAAATCGTCTATCGTTCCTTATTGCCAACTTAGGCGGCCTTGATTTTTAGTAGACGGCAAATCTTTACGTGATATAAAAATTCCGTCTATCGCAACAAGTAGGAGTTTAAGAATAAAAATTTATTTTTATTCTTAATAGTTTTAATAATTACGATATTGAATATTGCTTTGCTGCACTTCTGTCGCGTCCAGCTATAAGTATGATACGTCAGAACGAAAGAGAATCTCATACGAAACAAAATAACATTTTAATATTAACAACTTCATTAATATATAATAATAACATTAATAATAACAAAATAAATATTATAATTCGACTGAATCATATAGTCACGAAAATCCAAACAGCTGAAACAACTTTAAATAAAGCCAGAAAAAAACATAGGTTCCTCGATTTCGTTGTTTAAAATTGCAAGTAGATGTATTATATATCTAATTTGCAAGAGATTAGTCACAGAAAAAAAGATGGAATAAATTCTAAACACCGTTGTGCACTGTAAAAAATATTGTCTTCGAACATTGTCATAAACCTCCACTCGTCTTCATCGGCGACGCGCGCAATTACCTGCCATTCAAAAATACGATCGACTATGAAAAATTCTCGCACGATGGGACCGTCCCGTATTTCACGTCGCGAGAAGAGCCACGAGCATTGAGGCACATGCGACCAATAAAAAAAACAGAAGCGGTAAACAAACGACCAACGTCGTATACATAGGAATGGTAGATTTCGGAAAAATGATAAAAGAAGACTCGGCGGGTCCGCGAAGTAACGCGCGATGATATATCGTCGAAAAATCGCGACAGACGGAACGATTTCGGGTAACAACAAATCACGGGATAGCGCGATGACGGGCTTCGCGTGCACGCGAATACGCCTTACCGTGAAAGGATATGATGGATCAATGTAAAGCTAACGGAATATCTTCGGGGATAATGCGACGTGGATATTTTCAACTGCTTGCATCACGTCATGTTCGACCGAAATCGTCGCACAAGATAATCATATAGAGAGAAGAGGTGACAGTTCGAAAGAAATACCTTTGTTTCGAACTCTATGTAAAGAAGAATTGGGGACGTTCATTAAAATATATTGTTTATAAAATGAATATGATATTAAATTTTACATCGAAGTTGAGTTTTATATATAAAACACATTAATTAGCAATAATATTTATAGTTGAGTCTGTCAGTCGTGTTTGCAGTTATATAATAAACACTAGACGTCTTAAAGAAGTTCTTTTTACGTTTATTTTAGGTCTGAATATTATTTAGTTACATATTCGAACATTTCTGGTTTTTGATCATTTATTTTTATTTAACGCCGAGGTGTTAATCTTATTTTTAAATACAATAAACGATAAAACTCGAAAGGTTAATGATGGAGGTTAGGAATAATGGTCAACGAATAATAAGCTTAGATTTGAGTGAAAATTTGTAAAGTTATTTGCAATTTTTGACGTATTACTGATAATTAGTACGATTTTTAATTATTCATTTATTTTGGAAGTAAAATATTACATTGGTGTATGAGAGCGGGTGAAATAATTACCAGCAATGTACATCGTTATAAAGTTAGTTCATCATCGCACACGCTTCTTTGTATTCGCGCATATGAAAGGGTTTCGTGTAAAAACCGCTCGCTTCCTTCAGTTTTATAATTAATTTAATATTTATCATTGACTCAGTTCAGTACGATCACTGTTCAAAGATATTCATTATTTACAGTTGGTTACCCCTTTGCTAAATACCGAGTATTTACGTCAAATTACCACAGATTTTTTCATCGATGTCACAGACATACGACCTTATCAAATCTCGAGAATGAGTCTCGCACGTTTACGACCATATTTATCACGATCAAATTATTGCATCGACATTGTCTGTTTCCTTTCATATTTTCACTGTTTTAAATTACAACTATTTTTTTATATTCTAAATGTATCGAAACAGCAGTCCAGATAATATGAATAGATAAAGTCTACATTAAATCTACACTAAATGTTTCCTTACAAAAAGATGTTGTAAGTCCTTGAGAGAGATGGTTCCTGAAGTGATTCAAAGTATTTTATTTCGTTACGAAAACATCCTCCGCGACGATGTTGTTGAAATTATGAATACTTTTTCATAAGAACATAATTGAACTACAATAAAAATGTTATTAGACTGAAAATAACATACAGAATAATAAAAAATCTGAACAAATAGAGTTTTCTAACTGTTATAAAGCAACACACGTTCCTTAATGTTAGTGCATGTTAGGTTTATTGTTAACATCAGATCATTAGAGTCTTCTTCTAGGTAGGCTCTTTCTGGTCGCACCAGACAGCCGTAAAGCCAGACAAGTCGGATAAATCGTGTTTTGAGCGCGGGAACTTTCGCCCCGGCACGGCAGAGTAAACGTAGTTAAGAATTTCTCAGGAGTGTCTCGTCTTCGATGTAGACACCAAAGGGGTACCGAGCTAATAGATCCGATGCGACTCTATATAGACCGAATCTAATAGAGTTCGTGATCTACATAACGTATCGCCAGTGTTCGGAATTAACTTTTACGCATTAATATGTACCGTAGGAAGCCCCTATTACGAAACATTCGGTCCGTGTCGCGCTCTCGCTAGCGACGAAATTTGTCAGGATAATGAGGGACACGCGCTTGGTGTCGCGCATGGCCAACTTGTTCTCTAATTTAGTTGGAAAGTGTTGCGTCCTGGCAAGAGTGTCGTTAATAATTCCGCGTCGTTATCCGCGCTCTGCAACCCGCGCGCCCGCCCGAAATGGAACCTCAAGACACCGGGAATGCTTTTGCATATTGCGCGCACGTAACTACGACGACGAGCACGACGACGAAGACGCACCCGCATGACTGCGGGAATATGATACCACTCAAAATTCCGCCACGACTAAGATTTCATTCCACAATCTTTCGCGGCGCCCTCTGATATTCCTCGGAATTCTACCAACGTCGAAGTAGGATATTGCGACCGGTCGTGGCCGGGTTCATACCGCACCGCGAATAATTATCGCTCCCCATATGAACCGCGGTCCGATCCTCCGCCAATTCCGTCCATCCCTTTCATTTTTATTATTTAGTTTAAGATGAGTTCCTTTCTAACTTCCGCACGTACAGTGGTCGAAATAATAATAGGTGCGCCTCATGTTTGTGCTGTAACAGCGTATTTTACGTAACTTCTCGGTTTGGTGTTATTAGTAAAGGATTCGTTACAATACATTTAGTGAAACACTCAATTGTTTAAATATTTTCCATTGTGAAAAGTTCTTTGAGATCAAAGTTGTTCCATCTGCAGTGGCTAATATTTTAACAGTCAGAAACTACCTTCACGTTAGCATTACTTAAATTAGAATTTATTTAGAATAATACCATCGAAGCAAAGATTTTATTTCGGATTTACCGCGACTGGATCTTCTTGTTGTAAGGTTTGATATCGATCATTTTACAATGACATTTGGTGATACAGTATATACAATATACTGTACAATATATACAAAATATATTGTCTCGAAGAAATTAATGTATGACTTAATCTTTTATATATGTGGAAGACATAAATAGAAATCATGGAACGATTTTCGACAAGAGAGCTCTCTGCAAAAAATAAAAAGTCTCCCTTATCGATAAATTCTCTTCCTGTGTTTTAACTCTGTCACGGTAATTTAGAGAGACAAGGTGAAATACTATCGACACGTAACGATCGCGTTTAATCCAGTCATTGACTTCGACGTTTTCCCATTGCTCTTACGTTGTGAAAAAGTAAGCCGAATCGTTCACCATTCCTGAAATATTTTTCGCTCGTACCTTTTTGCGCATACAGTCTTCAATTCTCCAATGAAGCCTGTTCAAATGATTACATTTTCCAGATTATTTGTAACGCACCGATTTTACAAGATTTTTGGAACGTTTTCTTTTTTCATGGTTGTTTAGTATTATTTAGAATTAGAAAATGAGAAATCAGATAGAGATACAGTAAAAATTTAATCTTTCAAAATTAAAAAGTCAGTAAATTGTTTTTCATTTCGGTTGACTTAGATTGAGCTGTTTGTAAATGAAAAATTCTTAGATAAGAAATAATTCCAAATCTAGAGGACTTGATAATTGAAAGCCTTTCTGGTTTAAAATTGCGGCTATAGTCGCTCAAGAACGTAGATACATTGCACTGTTGCATATTTCCTATTCATCTATCCTCTTTTTCTGAACCTCATTGCAACGCGAAGACTTAACCACCGATGAGACAAAACTTTCTTGGTCGTGTTAGAAAATCTACCCTGACACCGGGAGAACGTTGGGACAAATGACAATGGGGTTCCTGTTTCATTACGCCGTGAACGCAAAAGCCCAGCTGAGTCATCGGCTACCCTTGCTGCAAAGGGAGTTCCGTTATTCGCTTCGTTTTCTCTTTTATTCTGTCTTTGTTCGACCACATTCCTTACATATCGCTGATGATATTTATCGGGACTGCTATTAGATCGTCTAATAAGTTCGTGCCCTGAATACGTTTCAATTTCTCGAAGTTGACTATGCTTGATGAAGTTTACCATTTGTCTACTACGCGAGACTGGAAATCGACCGAGCCGTAGGCTGCACACAAGTGTCTGACACAATGGCTCGCCTTTTGCACGCTAAGCTTAACTAGCATGTAGCATGCGTAAGTCAGTCACTTTGCTTACGTAGCATGCGTAAATCAACTAGAGGGAACAGACAAGTGCGAACAGTAACGCAGCGTACGAAAGACAGACACATAACAGGCTCGCCGGCTGCTTCTGGTCGACCTTGATTGGCGCATATGAAATGTCGGACTATTGAATGAATAGCGATCATTTCATATCTATTCGAGAAATGTTTATTTAATACGACCCATTTGCTTCTGTATATTTACCAAACGAGTTTTTGGATGTATCGTGTTATTTTTAAATAACTTATGATCTCTTTAATTATAAAACTATAGATAAATATTTAAAGAAAAATGTTGTTTAATATAAATACATAATTAGTTTTAATACCCATCAGTCCGCTATTTTGTCAGAGATCACGGCAGATCGGATGGATTATAAACTGGACAACCATTTTTTACTCTTAATTTTCAGTTTATATTATCATGAAGAGGGATTACTTAAATGTGATCCCACCTGTTGCCGAACTCCATATAACACACCATTTGTTCATAAAATTCTAAAGAACAGTGAAAGTCATCCATTCGTATGATCAATTTTGCCTGAACGCAAAGTTTGGCCAAACGTGTGACACCAAAAGTAAGCGAATAAGTAACGAGTCCTTCTTGAAAAATAAATCAAAAGACTGGAATGATTTCATTTCACCTGAAACTTAGTTTTCGAGAAATCAAGTTTGAAAATTTATCGAATACGCACGTTACTGAATATGCAGGAATCGCCAAACGTTTTCGTGCTTGATCTACGGTTCCTTCTTCTTGTAAGTGACTAGTGAACATATTTTTGGAGAATTTTGCAACATTATTTCCCCGAAGATTAAATTTTGGTTATTCAATTTTATTGGTTCAAATGCCACGGCTACTACGGCAAAAATCATTTTATTAATTCACATATCTTGCTATATGTTATAAATTTACATGATTATATTCACAAAATAAATTTAATGTTCGCTATGTGAAATATAAAATCGCGTTCGTCACACACGTGCGAGACACTGGTAACAATTTAAATAAATTTTCCTTTCTATACAAACATCTTTGATATATGTTTAATTTTCTTCACATGAAAAGTAACTTAATATAAAATAAATAAATAATTTTATATCAACGCGTAGACGATTATTTATAAAAATAATAAAAAATTGAAATTAGAGTATCAGTCGTGTTTTGTAATCGATGAAGAGGATTCGATGATAAGGGAATACACGTTGACCTGCGAGACAGAGTGTTAATTGCGTACACGTATAAGGAACTAATTATCTGTAAGTGAGAGTCACCGAAGAGGCTTTCTATTCCACAATATCCTTGCAAGGGAACGAGTAATGCGATCAACAGCGGAGACTCCTTGTCGGAGGAAATATCGAGATAGCGGCGCAGCCAACGGATATTGGCATGATGATAGGCCAGATTGAGGGGAACTTTGTTATCTAGATTACTTAGGGGAGTAGAAAAACATGGCGTTGTTCCCCGATCCACGCCATCTACGCGAATAGATGTATATTCGCGTGTACGGAAACTTGTCGGATATTTAAGAGCCGTCAAGAAATTTTACGTGTTTTCGAGATTAAATTCATGCCTGTTCATTCATCATTTGTTTATATCGATAAACAATTTTATAAAATTATTCTTATTATAGTTGTTCTATGTTTTCAGATTTGTCGTTGTACAATGATCTGTAGAAATAGGCAAAATATGTTAAGTAGACGCCGCTGTAGAGGCCCTGGCATTATGGAAATGAATGATTTGAAAAATAAATGTTAACATAATATATTACTACGTATTATTTCAAGTAACTATACAATAGTTTATTAGAACAGTTAAATAATTTTTCAAACGATATACCATTATTTGAATATAAAAAAGTATTTTTTACCTTATTTGTCATTGGAATCATGTCATGATTACAGCATGTCAACTTTGCTAACAATATAAGTTCGTACGTAAATACGTATGGTGAAAGTAAATGCAATTGAATTATAAAAATTCCATTCCAAGTATAAATAGGGTTTGTCTGCGTATAATGAAATTTAACTGATTAATTTCATTCAATAATTTTCAGTTAGTTTCAAACAATCAATTCCAGAATTATGCTAATAATAAGGGATAATAAATATTAACGGTCTATATTTAAATAAGCAAACTTTGAAATGTATTTGTTTCTATTTTGCAGTTCCGTAAGGAATTTTACGAAGTTGAGAATTGTAGTAATCGTCGCGCCATTAACTAATAATTTCATGACTACTCACAGTTATTTTTACAATCATCGGGTACCATTCAATTAATAATAAATCGATCTACTTCAGCGAGTAAATTGTGAGACGAAGAGATAGGATGGGCTCAGGGCGATAGGAAACAAAAGAACGGAGAAGAAAGCGAACCTCCTAAATCGACAGGGTGTCGACAAATGACTTTTAACCGCGGTCATTCGTTTGTTGATAAATTATGGGCTTGAGACGAGCAGCAGGTGTGTCGGGAGCGAAAATATGTGTACGCGCACACGATTGTAACCCCGGGAATTTCCACCTTTATTGTTTCGACTTTCCGGCATTTCGAGCAACAACTAAAGGGAGAAAGAAGGTGAAAGAGGGATGGCGACCGACTCAATTACAGTTGCTGAATGACGCGATAATTGGGATCAAGATTGATTGTCTTCCTTCCTACTGCTCCGACCTTTAGCTAGCGAAAAGAATTGCTGCCCTTTCCTTTCCTCTCCTCTCCTTTCTTTCTTCAACTCCGATGCTTATCTGAGCAATGTGTGAACAACCGCAACACGCATACAAATCCTGTGGTAATGTTTAGCTTCGGACGTGGCTGTATAGAAATCGAGGCTTTAACAATTTAATAGACAGGAGATTAACCTTTCACGGACAAATGTCGACGTAGCGACGACATCAGGAGTGTACATCTTATTCCGTATATACGTATAATTTAATTCCAATTAATGAACATCCTTTTATTTATTTATTTCTTATTAAAATTTGTATCTCTTCAATTTAAAAGAAGCTGTAACTATTACGAAATGCTGTGATTAAAATTCAAACCGTTCTTTGAATTAAACAACGACAATTTTAACATAACATGTAGCTTGAATGTTCGTTCATCGGACAGGTTAATACAAAAGATGCAAATTTGGTATCTTGGATAATATTTCGTACGTTAACAATAATAGTTATGCAATACTTTTTTACGTATTTCACAGCTGGTTTGGATTTGTTCTCACCCTACTTACTATTAAAATTTGATTCCGTTCGTCTACGCTATTTTCGATTAATCCGTCTCAGTTGACGCTATGCCTTCGTGTCTTTACTACGGTCGAAACGCAATAGAATAGGTGAAAGGGAAGTATTGATTGCATTTTGTATGTATTGCGAACAGCAACCATGGAGATAAAATGTGCCGTATTGTTCTCCCGTTAACTTAAGCCGATTAGGTTTACAGCGGGCAAAGTGAACATGCTGGTCAGCCCCGAAATCAAAACCGGCGTAAAAATTAATTCCTGCGACTGACTAATTGCTCCACGGTCACCGACTGATGGAAACGCGAACACTATTACACGTGAATTCATGCTGCAGAACGTGTCACACGATTGTGATCTGTTCATCATAGTTGGTGAATAAATTGTAGAAGGTGTATGAAAATTATATGTATGCGCGACGTAGAATCACGCTACGGTGAACGCGACATGTAATTATTGCTTAGCTTGTACAATTGAATCAGGCAGGACGATGATGGATAACGTTTTGTGACGTGTTCTGTGGCGTGATCTGATTTGACAGATTTCTTTTTATTTACGCAATTAACAAGTCTCTCTGTGTTATTAATTTAACGTTGACTGAAAGAAATCAATCTAAAGTCTCGTACTATTTTCTTATACGACATGCAATATTTTAATAAAAATCTAACTCCTTCCAGTCGGTGCATGAATAGAAATAAAAAATCTTTCATTTACGTAAAACTTAACAGCAGTATAATGGTTTTTATTTCAATTCGACTTTGCATAGCAAAATCGCAGTTTTTACTGGTAGGTAATTTGGAAAATAGTCGGCTCGAATAAAAATTGAAGGAAGTCAAACTACATGCCATTTACGTCACGTGTATTCTTACAGAAAAAAAGGCGTAAGAAAACTGTCGACGATTATATACATTATTATTCAAAAAATATTACAATGTCTATCCAAATAATAAATCCGAATAACGAATAAAGAATGATCTCGAATTAACAGATAGAATAACTTGTTACGAGAGTAATGAATAAACTGTTAATCGAATAAAATATTCGATTAAAAACAATTCATTCGAACAATTATTTTTGATACGACGAATTCTCGTTGCGATATCAATTTAAACAAAACCGGCCAGCAGAATTGGAGAAATGTTTCCCTGAAAACTGAGCGTAAAACGCGACGCGCGAAGAACAAGATCAAGGGCCGATCGCTTGACGGTCACAGAAGAGGTCGATGACTTTCTCACCTTGATAAAGCTCCGACGTCGGCCGTGGCCAACGAACACGATCCTTCAGACCGGGTTTAATCCTACTTTATAACCTTTCACACATCTCTCCTTGCACTCGTTCGCGTGACACATCCCCGGATCGCAGGATCGTCGTGGAGGAAGGTGAGAATTCACTACCGAAAACGGAGGATCGGTTGACGTGGAAGGAACGAAAGCGTTCGGGACAGGATGATAGAGAGAAAGTGTAAGAGGAATGCGTGAACGAAGGGTGAACTAGCGCGAGTTCGGCATGGCGGAGGAAAGGAGAATGGTGGGTGGAGACGTAGGAAAGCACACAGCCGTTGCAAGAGCTGCGGACCGGGTGAGCAAGATTACTAGGATTTGCACGTAGATTTGCATATCGATTTTCCCGTCGGAACGGTGTCGTATGGCGCCAAGCGGCACACGATGTCCCTTAATTTCGGCGGCAGAAGTGCCTACGACATTAGCCTCGTGGCTACGTTTAAATACGCTTGTTTCACACCGATTCCGGGTCGTCTCTTCGCCTGTCGCTGAATTAGCCGTGTTAACTCGCGCAAGAATCAGCCGGGGCCGTGTATCGCGTGTACACTCCTTCCAGGCATTCGAGACGGTTCCGATCGAATCGATAGAGTACATAGAAGGTCAAAGCTTGCCAATGGCTTCGGACAGATAAGTTTAGATATTTTTTCATTTCACAGCATTTACAGCTGTTACGTGTCGTAACAGGACTTTCAGCAATCACAGCGATTGCTCTCACTCGTGAAGATTATACGGGAAAAAGTAAATATAGATGATCGGGCGATTCGGTAGCTAATATTTCATAACAATTTCAGAACGATAACTATTTAAAAACTTTCGACTTTATAATGCACTCCATTTATACTACAGCGTGCTATAGTTTAGTTTCGAAGAATTTAAAGCACGCATATTTCCCAGCACTAACTGGCGAGCGAGGTATTAAAGTTGATTTAAAGGGTCTACTGATAAGAAACGGTATTCTCTGGGGAACCATGCGGAATGTTTCGCTCTAATTTTAATGAAACTTTAATGATATTTGGAGGATCTCCGGAGACGTGGGCACCCATTATAAATTTCGCTTCCCGACCACATAATATCTCGTACATCCTTTTCAAGGTAATCATTCGTGCCTCCATCTGACAAGCAGCCGAGTTACGTTTCCGCGATGATCTTAATTAAATCGTTTCATAGCCTTAATACTCGTTCTCGTCCTAATTTTAGAACGTTTTTCGTCAGTAACAAGAACTACTGTTAACTGTTTCAAGCGGCGGATAGAAGAACAACGCTTAATTGTTATCTCGCTTCGAGCTTCTATCGCGTTTGATCCGATCGACGTGGGTAATTATCGAACCGAATAGTTACGAGAATATTTATAGACAAGTCTGCTGATTCGGTCTGATGCTGGTTACCCTTGCTGTGGAAAATATTCATCTCTTGTCTAAAGTTATATTATAATCGAATTTCGCGGTGATATATATTAGGTTGGTAGAAAAATAATGTCGGTTTCCAAACTACATCTTTAAATCGACATACCACAAATCAGAATAAGTTTTCTTTTAATTAAAATAAGATCCATTACGAACTATGTACACATTTTTGTCAATAAATTGATAGTTTGTTAATTCCAGTAGCGTAAAATTCTGTTGTTCTGTAATTGATAAATTCTTCGAACGCACATTCAGCAGCAGCTTGGTTGCTAAATATGTTCCCTTGCAAGTAGTGGTGGAGATGTTTAACCATCTTAGGACCGAACAACGATATATCGTCGTTGGCTATTGTTGGAAAGATAGTTTTCTTATTATTTTCATTAAACAACAATTTCATTTTTTATTTCTTCTCCCTTTCTGAATCTTTTATTTATCATGCTTTTCAAAATTCTTGCAATCTCTTTCCGAAACTTTATCAAACTTCGACAAACGAGGTTTAAACATTTCGCTCAGATTTACACTGTTTTGACCGGTACTAAGAGGGTTAAAGAAGTGGTAATCGGTTGGCGACAGATCCGGAGAATATGCTGACTAGGGCAGTGTTTTATATCCCAATTCATTCAACTTTTGTAGCGTTAATTGTGCAACGTGTGGTCGAACGACGATTCTTTTGGTCCACGTTTAACTCATGCAGGGCCCATTTGTCGAGCTTCTTTGACTTTCCTAGCTGTCTCAGGTGGTCGGTAACTGTTGGATGGCTTACATCTAACTTTTGTGCAAGTTATCGAACCGTTTTTCGTGGATCATCTTCAACTAGTGCATTCGGTTGGTTATTGTCGACGAGAGAAGGGCGTCCACGACCATCTTCGTCTTCGAGGCTCTTGTCTCCATTTCAAAATTTTTTGAACCAACCCTGTACCGTGGGTTCATTTATGACATCTTCTCCAAATGCACTGTTGATTTTACCAGTCGCAATTGCAGCTTTATGACCCGGTTTATATTGATATAAGAATATTACACGAACTTGCTTGGTATCCATTGCGAAGTTAATAACTTAAAGTGACGACAAATTAAGATGACTGCACTGTAAGATGACATTGGAAGGTAAGCAGAATAAAGTGAATTGTTATCCTAAAACGTGCGTCAAAGTTCAAAAGTTCGAAAACCGACATTAATTTCTTACCAAACTAATAGTAAATCCTTCCGAATTGTTCCCTCAGCTTGTAAAGAATAATGGACAATTTGAGAAGAGAAGAAACGTTTTTTTTAAGCTTTGTATTTCCTCTTGTCAAACTGACCATTTTTAGACATGAATTTACTATAATCTACGTCGCTTAGACAATTAACAAATAGTTTAATTACGTAAGTTTAGGAAGATATAAAACAAAATACTTTCATCGCTGTAGCTAAAGACGACCCTACTATACAGTAGTTACTACTGTTTGCAATGTGATTTGGAACTGTCTCGTACGTAAATTGTGACCGGAAATTTCGTCACCGGGACATGAAGGTAACCTTTGACGGTTCATGCGCCAAGGATGAGTCCATACATCGAGTCCACGCTAGAAGAGCGACAGGCTTGCTGGGAGGACAACGGTGTAAATAAGGGTACCAGGGCGAATGAAACACGAAGGAGAAGGAAACGGTGGAGAGCAACGTGCAATTGTGCTCTACTCAGTGGGTCGAAAGTTTCTCCCTGGCGGGTACACATTATTCCTCGAAGCTCACGAATGTGCTTAATTAGGCGATATTTGAGGAGGTATCCCTTTACCATCCTCTCGAGGTCGGCTCTATGCTTGCAAGCTGCTATTACGGAAAGCCACTGAATATTCGTAAGAAAGCATGCCTACCGGCTGTTGCTATCCCCTCTATCCTCTAGGCGTCTTACCTGAACTAATATTGTTAGGGTCTAATTAGTACCATCCCGACACCGTCTGATCTTGTTCTTCCGTCCTCTTCCAGGCCCGTTCTCGCCCACCCTCGTATCGGCTCCCTCCATCCCGCTGCGCACGTGTTTTACAACAATTGCTTCCTTCTCTTCCGTCTTTCGACTGCAGAAGAGATCGGGATGGGACATATATTGAATACGATATTATTGTTATCTTAAAAATGGCGGATCTTTATGCAAAATAAAAATTGTCCGAATACTTTGAAAGAAATAGAAACCAATCAGAACGTTATTCATTCCTACAAAAATTTTTAAAAATAATTTTAGTATTTAAAGTATATGATATTATATTTACTTATAATAAATAAGAAAACGGTTCTTGCAACATTAATTAATAAACAGATGTGTATTAAATGAAGTAAACAGTAGAGAAACTCGTTGACACTGCGTATTCTTATAGTGAAAGAACTAATCTGAATGTTTCAACCCAGAATTAAATAAGTTGTTCAGTTGTTCTGTTATATTGCCCTAAATAAAAGTGCCCCATTGGTGGCAGTGTTCTCCTACACTGTCCACGGATTGTTCCTTGCGTTTGGTCCTTTATGGCAACTTACGCGTGCCTGCTTACACCCTTCTGGCCTTGCAACGCCTTGTTTCAACAGCCACGAGAGTTACATAAGTGCCAGGCGGTGTCTAAAGTGATAAGACCCAGCGGATGCTCTCTCGACGCGTTATTACCAGCCGCACGGGTACACTTAGATTATGGGACAAATTTTGTGGATCTGTTTAGTTGGCTAAGTACCTTGTTTGACAGACACACGTACTATTTTCCTCCGCCTAAAACCTGGAAAATAGAAAATGTTACAAACGATTCGTGCCACTCTAAGCAGCTCTATCTGATTTATTTTATTTTAAATAAAGTTAAAATCGGAATATTATTCCACAACGTATGATTAACTTCGAATTTTAATACTTTGCATAAGTTGTAGTATTATCACATTTCTTTTTTCTGTAAATTTTGTTTCTACTCGCAACTGAACAAACGCTTTTCGATATTATACAGTAATAGATATTTTTTTCATTTATGCTCATTATTATGTAAAATCGATGCGTATCGTTATTTTAAATGCGTCGATATTATTTTTATTTTCAAATAATACCATTGAAAATAAAGGTTAGAAATGGATCATTTGAAATAGTGGCTCTTCATATTCATGCGAAATAAAATTCGCCAAAGTCTAATGCGTACTCTATGGTATTTTTATGGCGCGTGTATACTAAAGAATAATATCGTAGAAACAATGCCGTTATAGCAAACCATGGAACACGCTCGGTCGAATATCCTGTGTGCTGTTAAGTACTTTCATACGAGTAGAAATTATTTTGTATGCTAATATTAAACGCAAAAGTTCCCGCACGATATGTTTAATTAGCCTGAAAACTTCTGTTTTTGTGCTCCACACTCGAAATAATCCTGAAGTTTTTCAATTGGCCCGCGTGTCTGTGAATCGGTATTAAAGCGGGCACGTGAAAACCAGAAGGCAATTCCTGTTGGAGCTTATTAGAACATCGAGCTCGCACAAGTGGCATGGAAGTGCGATTAAACGCAACTTTAATTACGGTACATTCGCCGGTTAACAATATTCTCGCGAACCGTCTCTGTGTACACGTGTACACAGCCGCGCGCAAGCGTTAGAACCGACGCATTAGAAGCAGGAGGAAAGTCTTCAAAGTGTATGCGCAACCTATCTGCAATTTACCCGCGAGTGAAACTCACTCACGTACAAGTGGTTTATAATACAGCTAATATCGGAAGGTCTACCGCCTCCTCGTAACTCGGTCGTCGCAGCGAGCTTTAACGCGATTTAAGGACGCCGCGCGTCGTTACGTACGCGTCGATGACTCAAGATAGGGTAACAGGCTAGGAGAACGACCACGAAAACCGAACAATTTTTTCGAGACTGTGCTAGATACGGTGAAGGAACTAATTACTGCGCCTTGCTGGCAGACGTCAGGAGTTTTCGTTACTGAAAATAACCGCAGAAATTTAATTCGCATTTCTTTAGAGATATCAAATCCTCTTCGAATATTAACCCCTTAACGCGCAGAAACGTATTAACACGGGCGTGCAAAACCGGCCAAAATGTGCAAACCCGTATATATGTATACGGTCGGTGTCGCAACTTATGTCGCTAAAATGTTCAGATTCGAATATATCCGGGCATTAAAAATAACTTAATAAAAACCAAGGAAAACATTCAATTTATTGATATTCATCAAATATTTTTCAGTTTTTTTTTTCGTCTCCTCCTTCCCCTTCAAAATAGTAACTGGCAATTGAAAAACAGTACGATGGGTACAAAATTCGATCTGCAATGCGATTCAATATTCACTATAATTATTTATCCACTATTTTTATTGAATTTTTAGTAATTTTTGCATTTTTTTTTAATATTTATTGAAATTAAGGTCCAAATATGTATTTTCTTAGATACAAAAAATTGATTTGTTTTGGTCGGTTTTTTTTTTAAATTGTGCATTAAGGGGTTAAGAGAAAGTAAAACGAGCTTATACGTACCTATAATCTACACAGATCATTTATTGGGCCTCGATAACTGTCCACGATAAAAGATTAATATTTTTCATACTTTAATAATTTTGTTTTCCATTACAAAACATAATGGAAAAAAATAAGGTATAATAATAAGTGGTAAGGTATAATAATAAGGTATAATATAATGGTATAAAAATAAGTACACCGAATGATTTACTTTAAGTTTTAGCGGATATCTTTAATCTTTTCATAGTTTCCGTGATCTGAACTTTCACCTACTCATTTCGATCGTAAATGCATAAAATCTGCAGTCTATTTATCTCTGGTGGATTTGAAATAATCCAAATCAATATGGAAAGTATCGATAACGGACACATTAATAAATTTTGCTTTTACAGAATATTTATCTGGAAGCGTTCGGACTATAACGGATCGTATTTTTGTTTCAGGGCCGATGTAATCGCGACAAGCCACCCTGCAAATATTTCCATCCACCACAGCATCTAAAGGACCAGCTTTTGATAAACGGCCGCAATCACTTGGCCCTGAAGAATGCGCTGATGCAGCAGATGGGTCTCACACCGGCCCAGCCGCTCGTGCCTGGCCAGGTACCGGCAGTGGTACGTCCGAACTTTAACGCATACTTGCACCATGTCTTCTGCTGTTCACACATCCACATATTTTGGTTTTCTTTTATCACGATCGACATATTCCTAATTTTGTCTGTGTTAGTCGACGATTACCACTAGACTACCCCTTATTGGTAGGCTACGCTGGGTAAATGAACGACAATCCGAATCTTTTCTTTTTTGTTATTTTTTTCATTCTTACGCAACACCGTGAATAACGTGGAACGACACTAACCTCGGATCGTTTGAAAATTCTATCAATTTCATTAGATTTAGTTTTTGATTATATAGAATATATATTTATAATAACGTAGTCTATTCTTATCTAATAGATATGATCGAATTTGCTAAACTAGTACTAGCAAGTATGTTAACGAGTAATACTATTCGCTTGTTGAATACTTATTTCAAAGGATAACCTTGCTGTTTCGGGAACCACGCGAACGATCGGACAAATTCCGTTGTTGAATATCATCGTTGCTAAAATCGTTGCATCAGGGAAAAGAAACTTTTGGATTACTCATTTGTCGCCTGATGGTCCAATTAATCAGGTTAAAGGTCGTTGAAATTTTCTGTACGTTACGCAGTCGTCTCAATTCCCCAGCGCCTTGAAATTGCGGGCATTGCATCGAGAGATGAAACCTCCGCGAGTAAAATCTAGCACGCCGCATGTTTTTGGTCAATGTCATCCCCTTTTCTCCTGAATTGTATCCATGAATATTGATAGACAGTCAATATCAATGAATTTCTCTCTAGAAAGAAACAGTAGCCTTACATTAGTTCACCTAGACTCTGCCACGAAACTGTCATTGAAAAATAGAATTTTGTCGGTTCGTCAATATTGTTTACCGATCGATACTATCTATCACTCTGACGAATCAACAAAATCTGAGACGCGTCTATCGGAACGAGTAGTCCAATAGATCCGATCTGTTTTTCTATCGTGTGCTCTCGCGCCGTAGACGCGCGCTGACATTGGCGAACAGAGAAGAAAAAATTCGGTCCGGTAGAATCAAGTCACATCATTTAAATGCCCACATGCCTTTTATTCATGACATATATTCATAGTCGTTGCTACGTGACATCGAACCCTATACTACTCGTATGACTGCCTGTCTGTCCCCTATGTTTGCCGCTGTGGCTCTCGTGGTTGTGGTTGATTGTTGGTGTGTTCTCCAATTACGTCATTGGTGAACAGGAGGCACCGGCACCTCCGGCACCACACCATCACCTTCAACAGCAAATCCAGCAGCAACTTCTCGCTACCCACGCCTTTATGGTAACTCCTGGTTTTGGTTGGCTTCCACTAATTTTTTAGTTAAATTAAATGAAGCGCGACGGCGACGGACGATTAAACGAACACCGAGCTGGTCCCATTGTAGCGGACAAAAAACGAAATTTTCAAAAACATTTGGACAATTTCCGATCGTTGAACGGATGTTGGAACATCCTTCGAATTTCGGATGACGAACGTGTAGAAAAATTGTCGCGTCGATCGGTGACCATCTTGACGATATTATTGTACCTTCTGATGCTACAGTGATGCGCGTAGACATTTTCATTAGATGTAAACTGCAGTTAAATGGTAACTTCTGCTGCATTACGTATTATCTAATAACGATGTCTATTTAATGGCTGTTATGTCGTTTCAAAATTAATTGGCTGTAGGACGATCGTCAAGTTTTCGGCTTTTCGTGGTTCTGCACAGACACAATACACATATACATTGTATTTTACAATAATTCACAATATGTAGTAATTCTTTAATTAAGTATGGAAAATGAATAGTATAGTTACGGTTATTTTTATATAGCAGGGTAAGTGTATCAATAATTGTGTCTTCACAATGATTTTTCTTATATTTGAAAACAACGTTAATAAATTAAAGACGCTAAATGTTTTAAATAAAATTGGATTTGTAATTTTGTTTTCCATCTTGTTAAAAAGCTTAAGCAACACGTTAAATAAAATTAAACTATTATATTTATAAAATACATCCAAATTACAGAAAAGTACTAATATAGTACACTTCGCAGTTATATTTATTTATTTTAAGTACTTCGTTAATTGAAATAAAATCACGTTTCGTTTATACTACTCTGTACTTTAATTCGATTAATTGATACATTTACTCTAGTTATGAAAGAGATTGAAATCTTTTACAATACAATAAATGATTACATTATTCTTTCTATAATGCATTGTTTTAAAGAATTAACCAAAGAACTTTCGTCATCGATTGTAATTCGAACTGTTTGAAGCAAGTGCTCCTGTACAGTTCTACGTAGTAAAAAATTACGTAGACACGCTGAGACATGTATCGGATCCGTAGGATCAAACTATAAAAATCGTTCGATTGCACCGTCACCGCCGCGCCACTTACAATTAGTATGCCTGTAAGTTTAGTAAGCGGTTGTACGAATGCTTCGACTTGTTTAAGAAAATACCGCACCGTAAATTGAAGGAACTTAATTGCATGCCTCACGAAATGCTCCGTTTCGATATCCAAGGCGATGAATCGTCTAGTTCTCAAGTTTTCCTTCTTTTAGAGGAGTAAAGCATGGAATTCTGCGGCCAAGTTCGAATCGAGCCGACTTCTTCCCTTCCGAACGCCTCGAAAAAAAAAAAAGAAACCGATTCGATCGGTTGCGTTCTTTTGTGTCTTCGTGAAACACGATCGATGAAAAATGGTTCGGAAGCGAAGGATACGGCTGCGCGCAAGTCACGTCGCCTTTCAAAAGAGAAATTCTTATTTCGGTCGACGCTCATTTTCAACGCCGGGGTATTCGACGGCGATGGTTTTTTGGCAGCCGGCGTGCCTTGCGTTCGAAAGCTTTCTCTATACGCCAAACAAAAGTTCCGGAGCATAAGAGCAGAGATCCTTTAGAAAGAAGAATTATCTGCCTTCAAATTACCTGCCTTCCCTTCTGGAAACCTCGTTCCCCACAAAATCGAACGCTTCTTACAGGAACGCGCGCGAGCTTTCGCTCAAATGGGAATTAGGGAGAAACGAGGAACGATTAAGACTCTGTGAGTAAACGTGCTGTCTCATTTACTTTTCGAATTTTCGCTCGTTTCTTTTAACGACACAAGTTCAAATTTATATTGACTGGTCTTCCAAGAATAATTCATTCTCGCCGCGTTGTCACTTTGCGGATCTTTCTTAGTAAAATACATTTTATACATACAAAATACATCGTAATAAACTATGTTCTTTTTCAACATATTTCCCATTCAATTTCCCCTACTTATGAAACATGTGAGAGATTAAAATTATTGTTCTATACCAAACAGAACATTTATACATTTTACGCAAAGATCGCCTATGTAGGCGCGTTTAAACGTTGTTAACGTAAACGGAGGTAAATATAGAATGTACAAATAGAAGACACTGAAGTCGCGTCTATCGATTCTCTGTAAGCTCGGTAGATATCTTGATAGACAATTAACAGCACTCACAGGGTCTTGCAGCGTTCGAATGAAACGTACAGTTCGAAACAGAGCGGAAGCTAACAAGCCAAAAGTACACGATGCCTGTGCTGTCCAAGCTTGACTCGCGAGTAAATTCAGCTACCCTTATCCTATCTGTGTTCTCGAGGAAACTAAGACGCCTAAGCATGACTCAGCTACTGTTGTACGCGTCGATGACGAAAGTTCGAGTCTGCCACTATTACGGCTGTTTTTGTTAGAAGCGGTCAGTGGAGGGAACGTAAAGAATGTAAGAGGCATCGTTCCTGGACAGCACGGCACTATGCGACACAAAAAACGTTCTCAGTGCAAAAGGAATCGTCTGACCCGACGCTTCGACTTTGTTGGGGACCGTGTCGATCGACACGGAGGAGGGAAGCGTCGAGTCTAGGCGGTTTCAGTTTAACACTTTTTCGATACAATGTATATCGCATACTGTACGAGCTTGGTGGGTCACAATCGAGAGCAAGTTCGAAGGCTAGCGTAATAAAGGGGCACTTAACGAAGACGACTTTAATGCGGAGCAAAGACGGGACCAGACTCGTTCTAATCCGTGTTACCTGGATACTTTCCGGGTGTGTTTTCGCAGGCGACGAATCCGTACCTGACCAGTATGCCGCAGGTTGGCAACACGTACAGCCCGTATTTCGCACCCAGCCCCATCATGCCGGCGATAATGGGGCCGGCGGATCCGACCGGAGTAGGAAGCCCTCTCGGCGTGGTGCCGCAGACAGTAGCGATGCCGCAAAAGATGCCACGTACCGACCGCCTCGAGGTATGTCTACCACCAAACTACATTCAACAACAACAACAGCAACAACAACAGTCACAACAACAGCATGGGGCCCAACAAGGCGCAGCCGGGGCCTCAAGGTGCCCGATGGCCGCTCCCAGTACCGTGTACCAAGTGCCGGCCGGTCCCCCCAATCAAGTGTCGCCCGTTTCCACGATGCAATCTGTCAATCATCCACCATCCCCTACCACCATCACCACTACCTCCTTTTGTACTCCTTTGCACAACCCTCACGCCCACCATCACCCGATCCATAACCTGATCTACGTCCACGCGTATTACTGAAGTCGACCGGTGCTTTCCATTCTTTGTTTCTTTTCTTCTTTTTTTAATTTCTTACTTCCGACGCGACTGTTTTGTTTCGTCGAGTCACCATTCGACTTTACTCAATCTAGAAGTAGGTGAGAGGAGACCCAAACAGCTCGTTCATCTGAGTTTTTTAAGCGATGAGGCTTGACCTTTTGTGACCACGTTCACGTTCGGCAACTTTCCGAATTCCATTTCAGATTTCAAACGGACCGAACTTGATCTGTACTTTAGCACAACGAGCAACTAACCAGAGCATATTAAGTGTCCGCTAATAATTATCTTTCTGAAATGAATATTTTTCACAATTATTTGCAATCTCTGAATTTTTTAAAGTAGAGAGTGTCAATGCTCTGATTGCGTTCGCTGGATACCAAAATATTTTTCCAATCGCTCTGTCGATGCGAAAAATATTCGATAATTTTGTCGTCGCCGAAGGTCAAGATTCTTTTATCGGACCGTTTTAAAAGTCCGATGTAGACCGGTTGTCTCCTCGGAGGTCCACTTGCGCGCTGGAAACATTATTTTCAAGTGATTTGAGCCGACTTAGTCGCGCGAATATGTGCTTTGATTAAAGTATTTTTTCGATACCGTTCAGATTTCGAAGGAAAGGGAGTTGATCCGAGAAAAAGAAAAAGAAAAATGAAACTGAGAATCTGTGTCAGGCGTTTTTAATATAACGAACAGGAAAATACCTGGGCTGGAAATCAGTCATCGCTCTCGTTGATTCTCCTGAAAATACAGGGACGAGCATCTAACAGAAAAGCTATATATTTCTACACATTTATTCACGGCAGTGGACATAATGCACGTATAATTGGTGAAACAGGTACTATGATATTCTTCTATGGTGTCTTTTCTTTTTTTTTTTTTTATTGACAACGTACGTTTCCTCGTATCGAAAAGCTGTCTACTAGCCGTGAAACGCGATCGATGGATCACAATTAATTTTATATTTCTTTTTCGTTACGTCCGAAGACAGAGATGAAGAACGGTAAAATGCGGTTCCTTGGACTCGTAGCTTCTCTGATTACTAGATTGCGGATCTCTATGCAAAATAAGTATTACTTCCATCGAATCGTTTTTTCTTCAACCGTTCCAATACGATCGATGTAGCACACAAATGAAATTTTTTGCTAGTCTATTATATGAAATTAAACGTACTAGAGCAGATGTCCAAATTACTGTCACCTCAACCGTGTAACTTAACTTAATTATTTCAGAAATCGTTTAATCTGAATTTCATTTCATTTTACAGTCTAATAATGCCTAAAATCTCTTTTATTGAAGAAAATTGTTTCATGTTATAAATATTATATGCTAATTGCTAATTAAGTTTTTTATAAACTAAAAGTTTATAAAAAAATATGATGTCCCTATAATTATCATTAAAAAAGAATCGTAATTGTTTTTATTCGTCATTAAAAGTAGGTAATGTGTATAAATACAAGGAAAATAAAAAAGATTACACGATTTCAGTCGAACGCTATCCCGAATGCTGCTACTACTAATTATTATAAACAAACAATAATAATCATTACTTTTGCACGTATCTATTATTAAAATGACTCTTAAATATATCAGTAATTCCAAATTGCAGTCGCATTTTTGCATTTTTTAAAATAATTAAAGCGGCAATTATAGCGACACGAACAGTAATTGGGACATCTGCCCTAATAATTCTGCATTTATGACGCGTGTATTTTTTAAAACGAATACTTGTTAAGAGTTAAGAAGTGGTATAAATTTCTGTCTAAACTGATCCTAATGAATTCGCATAAAGATCTGCAATCTGCTCACCGTTTCTACGCGAGACTCGCGCTATCACGTTGAATCGTTCCGACCGTAGAGGAGAAATACGACATTCGATACTACTGTCCAAACGATAGCCTTAAATTTCAAGTAGTATTAGCACGAAGACGCGTATTCCCATCTACATAGGAATGATTCGGCATGGTAATGGGAGCAGCAGTTTAGTTGGCCAGAACTGGTCGCACGGTACGTCCGAAAACCGCGGCGGACAATTTAGTAGAGCGGAAAAAGGCCTCGTCGGCTTCTTGTTCGCGCTGCGTGCGCGGAGTATTACATCTGGTGCATTTTCCTACAGAACTGTCGAACTTGTTCCATCAACTATACGAATTGTGAGCCCTGTCGATGGTTTAGCTTTGTACGAATCGTGTCGCAAGAATGAGCACGGGCTTCGTGTGTGTCTTCGTTCGCAGTCGGGTCGCGTATCGTTCGTCCGTATCCCATCGATATCATAGCCGTACCGATATTTAAGGAGTATGATATCGGCACGAGAGAGGAACCGCGCGTGGAACCAACAATTTCACGTGTCGCTAGCAAACCGGGCGAACTACGACGAAACGAAGTTCGCTTAACGACGGAGTCGAACGCAGAACAACAAGTCGCATTTCTCGGCGAGAAGAGAAGAAGGTGAGCGTGTAGAATGAAAACACGGGGACGTGGCTACACGATTCATAGATACTCATAGTAATTTATCTTGTGGTTAACGTAGAATGCGGCGAAACGTTTCGATTAAGAGGAAGAGCATTACACGAGAGATAGGAATAGAGCTCCGGGCTAATCATGGAGATTACCTTTGCGGAGGTTGTATATCGATAAGATTAACTCATACTATAATGGCAACGACGAAACCGTGATGATAATTATGATTATATTATTAAATTATTAAAAGTACGCAAGTGTGGCAGGATGTAGGTCGGCTCAGAAGTGTGCAACATATTCGATTCGGTTCTATGATCCATTGTTTTGGGATGTTGGGGTCATACGTTTGTTCCTCCAACCAAGATAAGTCTTCGATGATGAGATGGCATTTGCATCCTATCGATTAGAGTTATGACGATTAAAATTGGCTGTTTGACAAATCAATGTGTTCTCATAATGGTTGTTATGTCATTCGGTGATTGACCAGAACTATGAATGCAATTTAGTGCTCGAATCGAAGACAAACCAGATTGTTCAATATCTTTTAACTACTCGTCTCTATGTATTCAACTATACATGGAACATGTTCAAATACTGCTAAAGTTTCAAATATATTTGATTACAGTGCATTAACGATTCTTTAATTCGTACAATCAGTTTTTATTTATTTACAGAATCTAATAATTTTTCAGATAAATATTACTGAAATAACGCTCGAACGCACTTATGTAAAATAGATGATCCCTGTGAAAAAGAAACAACTTATTCGTTTGTATCGACGTAATCAGTATTGCCAGATACTCGTGTGGTAACAAAACCATTTATTCAAAACATAAAGATACAATATACGAACGAATGTGCATTTTATACAGTTATTAACGAATCGAACAATCGACAGCTTATTATATGTCTCTTTTCCTATATTTTAGTAATGGATTAATTGGACAACCTTTTATAACCTAATTCTGCAATATTCGGTTTATATTTGGTATATTTTATATAATACATTTATTTAAATATTCTATCTGTGACGCGGCAGTATTAATCCCTTGCACAATAATATCGTGACGAAGATTTCGAACAAAATCTGTTACATTTAGAAGTTATTTATATATTTTAAATCAAAGTAAGATTTAATTTGTTATCAATCCTCGATTAATGGATTTAATATAGACATAAACATAAATTTGTTCACTTTTGTGAGAATTTACTAATATTTTGTTGAGATACGATTATCTCAACGCAAAGAGTTTAAGTTGCACTAAAAGCAACTATTCTATATCGCTTTGTAGAATTAACAATAATATGGTTTGAGTTCTTAGCGATTATTCTTGTCTCAAGGAACGTTCTTCGATAAAAAAGATTAAAATATTTCTGACCCGCCATTTTGACGGGTCCCGTGAACCTGGTGTTAATTAAGCCACTTTAACATCCCTGTCATCGGTGAACGTCCTTCCGTCGCGAGAAGCGTGCCGAACTCGCGCAAGAAAACGTTTTAGAAGTAACAATAATGTTTCTTGCCGGTCTTCAAAAGTTGGGTTTCAGCGAAGAACTTTCGTCCTGTCGTGGAAACCGCTGTAAGTTTTCTAATGTTCGAGTTCACAAATTTCCCCGGAGCCTGTATCGCATTATCCGGCATCCCGTTCCAGCCCACACCTCGCTACTTCTGCAGCTTTCGCGAAATTAACAAGTTTCGCACAACAGTTCCGCGAGGAAATGAATAAAATCGGACGGACGCGGGCGGGCGGGTTGGTATCGACGCGAAACTCCCGCGATTCCTTCCGCAAAATGGCAAAATGGAATTCTTTCTCTCTCTCACTCTCTCTCTCTCTCGGCCAGACAGAACAAGCAATGGCTCTTCGCGGACATTGAATTTAATACGTTCGCCGTGTATTCGACAGTAAGGTATTCATCTCGTGCGCGAATTCATCTCGAGATTCCTAAATTTGCGATCGAAGCACGTTCCTCGGGCATCGCCGTTTATCAGAATTTTTGATATTTTTGCTACTGTATGATTCAACCGAAACACGTTTACGAGTCCACGGGATGGGATAAAGGATGTCTCGCTTTGTTACGCTGAATTTTTAAGTTCGTTTTAAGAGCCGGTAATGAAACGAAATCGATCTTTGATAAAGAATTTATTTCTATTTAAAATGTGTGTTCCCCGATGTGATCATTAGACTGCGGATTTGATGAATTCATGGCTAGATTGCGGATTTTGTGCGTTTATGTCACTTTATTTTGACTTCTATTTTATTCAATTCATGCGAACAATTTTTATTTTGCACAAAGTTCCGCAGTGTATTTATGACAGAACTGTCAAATACAAAACTGTGAAGAAATTATTCAAATTTTTGAGGATACTGTTACATTATTTTCCATTTATTACAATTGTCCGAAGAGGAAGAACATTTTCATTTAATTTATGTTTCTTACAATTAACCCTTTACGTAGCAGCAGTTTTCTAATAGTTTCTTTAAAATCGAAAATTTACGTCAAGAATTTCTGTTAATATAATGTAATAAGTACTTTTGAAATTATTGTTTAAAATAAATGTATCGAGCTTCTCTTAGATGCAATGCAGTCGTTGAAAAGTCTACTCATAGGCTTAATTACACCATTTACTTAGATCATTTTTATTTTGCACGGAGACCCGCAGTCTGGTAATCACCGAAGTTATATTTTTACTCGATGCCTTGGTGTATCTCATCCTATCTCATAATACAGTTACGCACAATCTAATATTTTTACATAGTATTCGTATTTCATGGTTAGCATTTACAAGCCATAATAATTGGGACTGTAGTTGATAAACTTCACGTCATCGAAATGACCATTAGTTTTACAGACCTAAATGCAAATAGGTAAATAAATTCAACTCGAAGTACTCTTACTGACAAACAATGTTACTTATTTATGTTATTTATTATTACGATTTTACGTATTTCATTGTATTATTATAGGATAGAAGTGCAATATAAAAGTATATTTTGCGCTTGTCTAGACAATTATAATACAAAATCTCGACACTTTTGTAAACGTATATGTATCTCTTTCACTTTTGAAACAGAAAACTCTGAGAAGTTTGATAATCACTTTACAGATATCTTAAAGTGCCCCCTTAGTGCATTTTAATTGTTTTGGAAAAATTGTTCATTTCTTACTTGCGAAGAAAATACAGCAGAAAAGGAGATTACAATAATTAAGTCGAATATGGCACATTTTACATTGGTGCACAAGTATTAATGCTCATGTGTCCAACGTTTCCTGAAAACCTCATCTGTGATACTTATACAATTATGATGATTACAAGCTTTCGGCAAAAATGGATCGAGACAACAGAATCATGACAATGAACATAGCAACTATTCTGCGTTGCATTCTAGACTTATCTGGAAAAAATTGTGACAGACAGAAGGTAGACTAACCGAATAAAAGTCTCTCCGCTTGAATTTCTCGTCGATGATTGCACATTTCTGAGGCCCGAAATTTTAACCTTTTAAAGAATCTATACGTTCGTGTACGTATGCAGAAACATAGTTCAGTGCGTCGAACCGGTAATGCATACGCACACAGCAACACGTGTACATAGTAGGTAGGTTAACAAATTAATTGTGTTTCGTATTGCGGAGGACGAGAACCGAAAATAATGGACAAATCTCTGATCGAACTTACTTCTACTTATGTTCTGTCTCAAAATATGTGTAATATTTGAGCCGCTTAAACACACCGTGAATCAGCGGTTATTCAAAGTTTTCAGTCTAAATTATTTTTCCAGCCTAGGACAGCCTAGGGTTAAAATCGAGATAGCTGTCTTCTTTTTACCACTTCACAATTTCTTTGATTTGTTTTTACATTAAGAATCGAATAATCGATCGCGCTTCGACTTTTTCCCTTATAATCCAACCTGTTACAATTCCTTCACCACGAAACAATTCTTCGGAATTTTCTTACGTCTTCTGGTTTCCTTGGTCTGAGGAATAAGTACCGACGATTAGGGATTAATGATTAAGTAAAATCAGAGAGAGCGAAGAAAAGGAAAAAAAAGGAAAAAAGTATATGCACTGTAATGTCGTTAATTATTAACTATTACAAATAGAATTCGGATGATATATCGATCGATCTATCAACTAACCACAATTGGTCTTACGATAATTATATTATTATAATATTTGGTAAATATACGATAATAAATGATAATTACTAATCGTAAAAATGATAACCTATTTGTGATGTAATACTTGATGACTTGCACTAAGTTCGGGTCACAACGAAATTTATTGAGCGATGAATTCAAATAAAAGAAATATAATTGAAATTAAAAACAAACGCACAGACTACATTTATTGAATCTTTTTTGTTTTATGTTTACTCAACGACCAAACGAAGATAAAGAAAGGAAAAAAAGCAGATCAAGTGTGTGTGCTTTTTGTGTTCCACCTTTTTTTTTTAGTCTATTGTGATCTCTCTCTCTCAATATATAAATATATATATATTTATCTCGTATTTCCTTTCGATGTAATGTGCCTTTGCTCTTTTAGTTGATCGAACTTGTGCGAAGTATGCTCAAATTGTATTATTACTATTTTTCTGTTTTTTCTTTCTATTATTTGTAATACTTGCCTTATTGGAAAAATACGAACGTTTCCATAGCGCATATTCCGCTTGCAAGAGAAAAAAAACACACGAATAGTTTTTCTGTGTAAAATAACGTTTTCTTTCATTACCGTTGGCTTTTTGGTTCTATCGTTTTATTTATTATCTTTTGTTCGTTTTTCCTTTCGATCGCTAATTTACCGTGATGGAACGCCCGACGCTACCGGTCAAGTAAATTGTACAGAGTCGAGAAACTTGTTTGTTAGCTCTCTATTAACGAATTTCTTCGTCGAATGACGAACAAAAATCCGTGTCACGCCCATCTCACTCTGTCTCTCAATTTAATCCCGTCTGGATATCTTGATGCTCCTCAATCTCCACCCCCATTCATCCATGAGGAATCAAAATAATAAAAACAGAAAAGGAAAGAAAATAATTTGCATATCTCCTGCAGAACGTTATATCATTGATGGTTTTTAAATTAATTGCCTGCTGCCTGTTTAAGTATAATGTTATTAATATTCGATATAAATATGTTTGCATTTTGCTACTTAGATATCATTAATATAATCTCTCCAACCCTTGATTGGTCGAGACTGTCCCGGTGGTTAGAAGCAAAAAGCTATTTAACCGAGAACGAACAGACAAACTTTTAATTTATTGTTGTTGGCAATTTACGCATAGGGTAGACCAGTAAACGATAGTAATTAGTCGTCACGACAAAGCTTGATCAATTAAGGAGAAAGCAGAAGCAGTAGAAAGCCAAACAATGACATCTTTATATCCTATAATCATTAGTAGTGTCATGACCATAGTGACTGAAGCGTAGTGATGTCCATTTAATATTACTTTTTTTTTTGTCTTTTCAACTATCTGCATCGGTGTTAACGAACTCTTTACGCCACTAGCACACTAGCGAACGACTTACCAGAACATTCTTTGTTGTACATACATATATCATAGTCCGTGAGATTTCTTTTTCACAGGCCGGCACTTAAATTTAGTGGTCCCTCTGTTCTATTTCTTATAACCTCTTCCATGCAACGGTGTCTGTCTATTTGTCCGTTTTGCAAAAACCCAAATCGATCATAGAAGCAAATTCGATCCAACAGAATCGAACGAAATCAACAAAAAATCCAGTTTTCGTAATACATTCGCATGAAAAAACTCGCAATCGAATAAATATTTTGATAGTTGGATAGGTAGAATAAATGGACAAAACAACCGACGCCGTTGTCAATGAAATTTTTTGCTTTCAAATTAAAGTCGATTCATATCTTCTTCTCCCCCCCTTTTCGTTTACTTCTTTTCACACCGCTTAATTTACCATTATTCCATTATTTTGACAACGGAAGACCTTTTTTCTTCTGTAGCGGTACATGTAAAATATTTCTACTCTGTTGTTGGCTAGCCCGCTGTTGGCGCCACAGTGCTTTCCCAGTCAATAGGTTTTCGTTTCGTTAGATTTTAAATCGGTTCGATGATTGTTCCGTTTCATCCGCAGTTTGGAACGGTTTTCGATCCACTCTTGATTTTTCATCGTTTGATCGCCATCGGAACACGATCCTGGGAAAGCACTGATCGTATAGACGTAATTTGGCAACGTAATTGCACAAAGCTAATGCTCCTTACAGCTTTCGTAATCTTCCTACTGTTACAAATATATATACTTTATATATATATATTTATATCTATTATGCCTATATATATATACATATATATATATTTATTTATCGTCAACAGTGTATTGAGCACTTTTTGATTGAAAAATGTACATTATATTTTCACGTGGTCATAAATATATATGTATATATATGTATGTATACTTGTGTCTAATTTTTTCAGCGCCAGATTTATATTTATATATTTGTTGTTATTTTTCTGTTTTTTACCAAAAGAAAATACTTGTTTACTAATTCTATTAATTATTGAACGTGATCTGCGACTTATTGCGTTTACTTTTACAGCTAGGAGGAGGTGCTTTTACATTATGTATACGATCGCATGCTACGTTTTTTGACATTTTATATGCATTCACACATTATTGTATATATGTGTGCTATATATACTATACATATATACATATATATATTCATTGCGTATTTTTATACATATATATTTCCATATACACTCGTATATGCATCTATATACGTATATTATAAATCTATAAAAATGTATGTACATATGTGTATACAGTATGTAAGCACACGTGTATCTATATATGATATACAATACTACAACCGCAAAACGTACATAGCACATGCGACACGCACGCTTACACACGTACTCAGATCATTTTGCCTATTAGTGCAACATAGACACAGAAGATTCACGTACAAAAAAACATGACAGCATAATTCCCCTTCTCTCCACACTACCTTATTTGAAATTTTATTGTGTGTGCTTCAGCGAGCAGTATGTACCACTTAACTTGTTTTACTTTTTGTCTCATGTTTCTGCTAATACATATACCTGGATAACGTTTGGATTTAAAACGGTCACGACAAGAACGACACGCCGTCTAACGCGCGTGTAGAGAGCGTTGCGCGTCGTTCGTCACCGGGAACTTAAATACCTTACATCGGTGTGAAACAGCTGTGCCTATTATATCCGTTTTAATTCGCCAGTGCACCGTATAGTCTTGTCTATTACCTTGTGAGCACACACGAACACAAACAGCAGCGATAACGCTTCGGTGAGTGTGTACGCGGACGATTTGTTGTCGCGAGGAAAGTAACCCGCCTGGAAATATCATTTTCGAAAGAATACAGAGTAGAAACGAAACAATTCGATGACAGATCCAATTCTCGCCTGATATCCTGCTAAAACTGTTTCCGTCGTTAGTCTAGGAGTGATCTGTCGTAGTACACGCAGTGTTTCCCATCTTGAATCGTCAAATCTCGGATTGCAAAACAAGCAAATTCCTATTGCACAAGTATGCTCGTAAATGCTTTCTTTGAGATATGTTTACGATTGAAATTATTAAAAATTCGGAATGGATGGTATTGCAATAATTCAGACTCGTCGCGTGTGTTATCAAAGAATATTTTTATTTTTATTGTAAAAATAAAATAATTTTGGTGGCTAGGAATCTTGCTCAAGACGATTACGTGCAGCGTAAAGATAAATATTGCGTTTATCAGTAATAGAAGAAATGACGGATTGATAGTATAAACTTATTATATAAAACAAATGAAAAGAGCTTCGATTATCCATTAGTAACTTTTGATCTTAGAGACGCGAATATTTCAATATTAGCCACTCCTAACTGTTAATAATTTTTTGAGTAAACATGCCGTGAGGGAAGCATTTGCAATCATACCTCTGGAGATAAAATTTGTTCGTTCTCTTTCTCAGTAAGATTTCATAGCCAAAGTTTGGCGATTTAACCCGGGAACACGCTGTGTTTGTATTTGAAAAAATAGATGCAGATAAATCGTGTAAGTGTCAATCGAACCGCTTTCACACGAAACAATTCTCGTATTTTTGACCAATTGGATTGCTTGGCGTTGCTCCCTCCTTGTTTCTGATCAACGCCCGCCGGTGTAGATGCCAATACGCCATACGGGAGCGAGGGGCGCATCTCGTATTATGGGGTAGCTCTAGATCATTTCATTGGCCTAAACTGATTCCGTACGGTTGTCTACCTGTACCGTTTTTTTTTGACAAATTCGTTCACTCTACAGGGCCGATTCGAAGGTCGCAACAAATTTCAAGATCAATTCTCGGAACACCCTATACATCTATGTTACACAGGATTTTGAATCAGACGTTTCGCATACCTAAGTCACCCCACTGCGAACAAGCTATTGTATCCTTTCAGAAAATTGTCTTTTCAACTGCGTAAGCAATTATTTGAAGCGTTTGTTGGAAATGAATGACAGTCCACATGCAAGTAAACAAATCTACTCATCCTTTTTTTCACATGGCTACATCCCTTTTACATTCCCACGTAATTCCCTTTTTGCCGTTGTCTATTTCTCTCTCTCTCTTTCTCTCTCTCTCTTTTTCTTTCTTTCTCCTCTTCTCTCCCCGACTCTTCCTCGCTCTTCTCGCCCCACTTCCCGTATATGTCTGTACTACTACATATACGTCTATACGTATTTTATCATATTTTGATCTTCGTGTACGATCCGTATATCGCTTGTGTACGTGTGTGTGTGCGTCTCGTTGATCGTTTAATTTTTATGCGTATGTTCTCCTAACAAATTTTCAGCCTTTCGGTGGAAGCTTGCGCTCCCTTAGGCGAAAAGGTCGAAAGACCGTGTGCTCTCGAGAGTGTTCACGCGTTCGACCGAATAAAAAAAAAAGTGAAAAAACAAAAGACGATTGGGAACGGGAAGAAAACAATGAAAAGTAACGGAAGTGAACACTGCCGAGTGTTTTGCGCATGCTACATCCGCTCGCCTAGCTGTTTCTATCTCTTTCTCTCTTTTTCTCTAACTCTGTTTCTATCTATCTCTCTATCTATCTATCTCTATCTCCGTCTCTATTTCTCTCTCTCTCTCTCTCTTTCTCTCTCTCTCTCCTAACACACGACCGCCAGCGGCAGTTAAGTTAGCGAGGATGACAGAGGTAAATTGATCCACGCTTGATTTTCTGTGTACGCTTGTATGCAACACACAGAAGACTCGCATGCTTCTTTGGAATTTTGTAGTTCACGATGCACAGGGAAAAATGTATAACGACCTACTTGATCAACTAATGGGATCGGCGAAGTTCAACATTTCCTGCAGCGGATACGAAACGTCGTGTTAGTTCGAACACGGTGATAATCGTTCGTTACATGAACATTGCACGTGCTTTGATATCAGATAAAAATTTATAACAGCCACTTTTATTTGCAGTTCTCGTAGGCCGACGACTGGCAATGAATTGATTCTTTACGCTTTGCGAAGAAGCCAACCGGAAGGCAGGAACTAATTAATTATAAGATTTAATCGAGTTAATAGAGATATCAAATATTGGATGTTCTATAATTGCAATGTTAAAGGTTCACGTCGCGTTATATATTTTTCCATATGCGCTGTGCATCGTGACGAAAGATAAACGGCCGGACGTAGTGAGTGATGCATGCGCTAGGAATCCTCTAACACGTGTGCGAATAAATCTAATTGGTAGAACACCGAGAGGATGCCCTCTGTCGTGGCGTCCTGTTCAACAACTTCCCCCAACCCTTTTTTTTTCATTCACAAATAGCCGTCCGATATTCCGTGTCCTCTGACCTTATTGGGCGGGGCGATGGTACTCCCAAAACCAACAAGCGACGTCTATTTGACAGGACACGGTATTTAGATATCCACCAGTAGAGTAGTGATTAGATATTGTCTGTCTCCTCTGGGCGTTGGTACGCTCGAATCTTTGGCATTTTAATACTCTGGTCACGAACCGGTAATAGCATTACGAACTTAATTTGAAGAAACGTTTCGATTGATTTACTGAAATTTAGGCAAATTTATTACGCAGATAGTTTGAACTAGTTGAAACAAAGACATGTCAACTGATTGGAGTGCCGTACTATCGGCCAGAAAGAACGGATGACTCAAAGAAAGTCAGGTTGGCTGTATAGACCCGACTTGCAGAATTGGGGCGCTCTTTCGTATCATTCGATTCTCCTACTACTCTCTACATCGTTGTCTTTCTCCCTCCTATATCTCTCGTGTTCTCTCTGCCTCTTTCTCTCTCTCTCTCTCTCTCTCTCTTTCTATATATATATATCTTTCTTTCTGTCTTTATCTTTCACTTTCTTTCTCTACCTTTCATGTATTTCATCTCTTTTCTACTCAATTTTCCATTCCACACATTGGCTTTCTCTTTGTCGATCTTTTCTCACCCTGAAACACTCTCGTCCGATGTTCCTCTTGAGAAATTCCTTGTGTTCAATATATTAAAATACAAAGAATAAGTAGTTTTAATTTTGCCTGCGAATTTTCCTTCGTTCTACTTAAAATTCCTTTTGTGCACAATCATTGGTAAACTAATATTTTCAAAATGAACTAGCTGTATGTAAATTGAAGATTAAAAAATGAATTAACAATTTGATTTGCTTGTGCATAAACAAGTGCAACTAATTCTAGGAGTAAAATGTTCAGAGTATATAAATATATATATATGTATATCATATTTCTTCACGGCATCCAAATCGCTGTTATTTGTTGAACTTTCGCAATTAGTATTGTTTCTATCATACTAATCGTTTTAATTCGTTTTGTATTAAAATATTTATTGTTATGAAGTTTTTATCCTGTTTTGGAGAAGTTTGTATGCGAATGCTTGTCAACGAAATTGTTTTTATAACTATAGCTGACATAAGTGGTTTATTAATTTGACAAAACTGGAGAAATTGCTAAGCAGAAAAAAGTATTTTCTTCCTTGAAATTTAATTAAATAAGATTCTTGAAGCAACGGTTTAATCATTTCGAATGTGATATAATGAAAATTATCAATATTTGCCCAAAAGCGAATTACTTTTTTCCTATTTACGAATACCGACTTCAATTATCGAGGTATAGTAAATTCATAACAAATTTTAATAAAGTCGTAATATAGGTCATGTAGTTTCAATTCATTTTTTTGCAAAACACGTTCTACTTTTCTGCAAATCTAGTCTGTCTTCTAAATGCCTTGAGAGTAAAACAATGCAGTACAAATAACAAACGATATGATGTGACATATTTTAGGAAGCGACATATTTTACTATTTCTATCACCATATTCTCTAATAATGAAACCAATTAATCCTTTCAGTGCAGGCGAAAATGAGAAAGCATATAGTAGAGAAAGTGTCTACTTTATCTACTTTATCTTTGACTTTACATTACATTCGCATTATACAATGAATGCCATTTTTATCGCAGTACTTACATTTTATTAGTATTAATATTATAATTGTGATATAATATAATAATATATGTTATAGATATGTTAACATAATATTAATATTAAAATTATAATATTATTATTGTAAATCACATCAAGATCATGGCAGAAAAACGTTTTCTCAAGTACAGGTTAAACGTTCAAATGGTTAAAAGTAATTTTATCAAATATTAAATGCTACGCAGGAAATATTTTATTCTTGAAACCATGAATTACCAATGAATGTTGCTAAGAATTCTGTTGTAACTATTATTCTCACAAATTATCATAATTTTTTATATGAAAATACAATTAATATTAGGAGGTTCTAGATGAGAAATTAAGAACAAAATGTAGAATAAAAGTATTGTCATTTGAGATTTTATTTTCAAGATAAATCAATTTGAGAATCCGTCTGGTTACGTGCTTTGGTTTACAAGTAGAATTAGCAGATCATAATCCGACGTGTTGCATGATTCTTCTCAAACATTTGCGACAAGTTAAAGAATTTTATGCTACATTTCCATCTTATATTTTTCCTGTTGTCTTAATATCTTACGCTTATTGCTACATATATACAATCAAACTTAAAATATTGAAATAACAAATTTACATGGAATTATATTTTTATTAGAATAATTTTAAAAAATCAATTTGAGGTACAGAACCTGCAATAGTGCTTTTATCATTCAAAATATGTGGAAAGACGTTTTGGAAATTAAAGAGGTAATTCTATTTATTTATTGAATTTGTACTCGTACACACAAATGATAAATAATATTTCATTTAATTTATTGTAAAATTAATTATTGTAAGGCGCTGCTGTAATTCTTCGATGAACTTAGAATTCCGCAGATTAACAAGCGACATTATCGTATTCCTTTTTTCCTCAATTATATATTCGACATTTGCATATTAGGTCACAATAATCCGATGCAGAATAATACGAAGTTTCAAGAAATAAGAAATGTTCACGTTATTAACATTGTTTATTATGACTAAGTTAAACGGCATTTATTTTTAAAACAGAGATTGACTATCAAATTAAAAATTTAATTTTGAGTCGTCTGGAGCCGAGGAGAATAATAAAGTAAATGAGGTTCAGAGCAATATCTGACTTTTTTCCTGCTAGCAATGGAACTTCGTGTAGCTCACGGTACAAAACTAATAAAACATGAACGTGTAACGGGATAAAAGTATAATTTATCTTGGCGTTGTTTCTCAGAAAATGAAGCGAAAAAAATCTAGAAGGAAGTTTTATTAAAAAATTGTATGCTTTCGTAATACTTAATTAATGTGTGAGAATTATAGGAAAGTTTGAGGAATGAAAAGTTACAGTAATTTATGTAATAAAATATTTTAAAAGATAGAACAATATTGGAAATTTTTATCTGTATTTTGATGCCAAGTTTCCACACTTAAAGTGACGAACAGTAAATAAAGAATAATTATTATATTATTTCTGAAATAGTTAGTTCGAGACGATATTAATGAACATAGTCTGTCAAGATTACGAACTTAGAACATAGAGAAAACATTCTGGAAACATTGCGGAGAATTCTTTGCAAACATAATACTGAAACGTAATACTGGACATTATTAATAGAATCGAACCGTTTGAAATGATCAATCATGAACTGACGTTGTCTGAAGCATTAACCCACTTACTTCGTACGACCATTTTATACTCGAGATACTATTGCAGGGATTTACGATTAAATGTGTAACATGTGTAACATGTGTTTACCATTAACACTGCGACCACATAATCTTGTAAACTTGACCGTATCTTAACTACATGGCTAAATGGCTTAATGTGCGCGTATTTATAGTGTCTATGAAAAATTCGATCTACCATGTAATATGATCGGAATGGCATTCATATAATATGAACATAATGCAAAGTAACAAAAAACGACATAGAGAAATACAAGGAAATGGAACATATACATAATTATATTTAAATCTAGAATCGCAAACATAAAAATCATCAAAAGATACCAAAAACTTTAATATAAAAATATGGATTGAAATAAAATGATTACGATTATAAAGTAATCAGAATAATAAAAAGATACATAATTCTTCTATCAAAATTTTCCATGTTAATCAACACTGAGAGGATTAAAACAGTTGCTTCAAAAATTCTGTAAGATCCGTTTGTTTAAAAAACAGTTTTTGTGTCGAACACCTCAGAGTACTTTCAAAAGAACCGTAAAAATCCAAGGTGGATAGTTTTTACTAGTAATTTTTAATAGTAATTACTTTTTCGTCTCGTCCACCTCATAACTATTCTTTACATTATTATTGATGATTGTACGAGCCATTAGCTAGATCCTAAAATCCCAGTAGAACAAACTACTTGTCTGATTTACATCACTATTTCTTCACAAAACCTAGAAACAATTACTCTCCGCCCAAATCACAACGTCTTCATTACG
Organism: Augochlora pura; assembly: GCF_028453695.1. Classification (NCBI taxonomy): domain Eukaryota; kingdom Metazoa; phylum Arthropoda; class Insecta; order Hymenoptera; family Halictidae; genus Augochlora; species Augochlora pura. Next base: position 19,502,970 of record NC_135774.1, on the reverse strand, counting down.
CCACAGCCTTGACTCGCTCGAGGATTCTCTTTCATCCTCCTCCACAGTATCACCACCGCCAGCCTTCCCCAATTCCATCCGCCATTCGACCCTAGCCACGGTCCCCGTCTCCGTACCCAACCCATCGATTGAAGCGTCAAACCAACCAGCTAGAACGTCGAAGGCGAGAGATATCTTGCTGAAAAAAGAATGGGTCACACACTAGTTCACCATCTCAGCCAACAAATTCCCAGAGCTGCCCCCGGTTTTGCGCCCCTCCCCCCGGCCCCAGCCCCCTTTGGCCACATAGATAGAGTGCCATGCCATGCGTGTTCGCTCTTGCTGTAGGTATGTCGCGAGTTTCAACGCGGGGCGTGCAAACGCGGCGAGACGGAGTGCCGGTTTGCGCACCCCCTCGAGACGGTGCAGGCGAACGAGGACGGCTCTGTGACGGTCTGCATGGACGCTGTCAAGGGCCGATGCAATCGGGACCCCTGCCGCTATTTCCACCCCCCTCTGCACCTTCAAGCCCACATTAAGGCCGCACAATCTCGGGCTAGCATTGCGGTAATGCATTCTCTCTCTCTCTCTCTCTCTCTTTCTCTCTATCTATCTCTCTCTGTCTCTCTCTCTCTCTTACTCTCTCTCTCTCTCTCTACAATATCTTCCCCTATCTCCAATTTCTACTTCTATTTCTACCCCCATCTCTAACTCTAACTCTAACTCTGTCCGCATTTACCAATCTTTCTCTCCACCATTACTCTTTCTTTCCTCGTTCTAACTCTTGGTTTCTCACTATACGTTGCCGAACCTCATCATTTCTGTTCATCAACCTATACACCTTACTCACAGTTTTGAATCATGAAAAGCACTCCAAGATCCTTTATTATTCATCATGTGGACGAAACATCGGAATGGCTCTTCACCGAAATCTCCTACAGTTGTTCCCTACCCTCTGCATAATTTCATTTTATCCTGTACGTATCTTATCGAAGCTACGACGATTGGACGCAAGCGTTGGTCATTAACATTTAGACGGCGAGCACGGCCTAGATATGCACAAGTAGCGATACATATTGGAAGCTAATGTATTGTTTACTTTAAAACATGCTTCATCGAGATTCTGCGGTAGCTTTTCGCGATCCTATGACAACAGATGAGGTATCGTCAGCTACGTAAGTAAAACTATTGAACATCGCAGGTAAAGTAAACGCAGCCACTGTTCAGCGAGAGTTAAATGAAAGATATGAAACGTTGCTATAACAATGATAATATACATATGAGAGTTATTATTATTAATATATATTATTAATACATATGTACGGTAATCTAATGACGACAACACACAATTACGATTATATTTCGATGATATTTTCTCTTCGAATTTTAGTTCAATTGAATAGATTTAGCAGCGACTCAGACATTTACAGATCTAAACTTAGAGCTCGTGTTCGCCGTCGATTAATTAATTCGTCAATTTATAATTGGAGTTTACTGTATACTTGTGGAGATTAAAGTCCAGATCGATCCAAATAGTCCTCAGAACCCGTTCTTATTCTGACGCTTACCAAGTCTTTCTATCTCTTCTTCTCTCACTCCATGTTGCGTGTGCTTCATGTGCAAATATTCGATATCTTGTACTTTCTGTTTTCTTTTTTTTTTTTATCTGTGCTGAACAATTGGACATCAAATGTTTGTTAGATCGCTGAGCTTGCGAAAAGGTGCGGTGGCGGTGAAAGTCTATATCGTCTGCATATATGTTCGTCTCGTGTCTTTTAATTGGTGAACCGGGTAAGAACGAAATGCTTCAGCTGGTTTATAGTCCACCTACGGTATATATCCGTCGGAGAAGGATCGGTATTTGCTAGATGTACAATCCACGAAAATATTTTACCCGACAAGCAGCTACCGAAATTAACACTTTTCTCCATTCTTTTGGTCGATTGGATATTTATTTGGATATTTCGTTTGCAAAATAGTAAATTCAGAAATCCACGAAAGGTAAACGTAAATGTAAAACTTACATGGACAAAGTGACATATTTCGGTCGTACTTTTTGTCATTTTAAATTTTAACTATCTTTGTATACTTTTTTTTCAGCAAAATCATGTATAAGTCCTTCGATATTATTAGTGGTTGCAATTGTATTAACTGAGAGCCGAATGAAATTTCGAGAAGTTAATTTTCAATTTATAGTAAAATGTTTGAGCTTTTATGGTATAAACTTTGACGTAACACGATGATGTTGTCGGACAATAATTAACAATATTGCAGACCACCATTAAAAATAGTCACTGCACAAAAAAAATCGGAACACAAATACCCTCTAATATACAACGAGAACAGGAAAAATGTGCTAGCAAATAAAATGCGGTAGAATTTATTTGAAAGCGTTAAAGTGGAATTGAATTGTTCACTGCTGTCAGCCTTCTCAAAGCGAAGTGTAGTAATACAAGATTAAAATGGTATCATTCCACCGTACTCTTCGCTCCGCAGCAAACGAAATTAGTTCACCTAAAAAACGATAGTAAAGCCGTAGCAACCGTGTTCCATTTTCCAAAGAAAGAAGACCTCGAAGTGCACGCATATGATCCTTCACTGTATACGTACGTAATCTTTTTCCTCTGTCAACGCTCATCCCTGTTCACTCTGTATCTCTTGTATCACTCAAACTCTCTGACTTCAGTCTATCATGTCAGCCCCTTCTTCAGTTTCTTGGGTTTGCATCGAAAAAAGCTTTCGTTGCTGCGCTGCTTTTCGCCAATCTACGTCGAGTATATATGTCAGGCTTCCCCCCCTTGAACGCAGTAGACCCTTATACTCTGTATACGCTATTACACACGTATCGATCTCTATCTCTGTATATCTACCTCTGTCTCTCCCTTTTTCTCTATGTCTCTCTATCCATCTATCTATTTCTCTATACTTCTACATTTAGATAGATGTATGCAGATAGATAGGTAGATAGAAAGGACATGTGTATGGATATAGGGTATCGTAGTCGCCTGGAGGCCACGCAAATACTTTAAGGTAGCCTTATTTTAATGACATCATAATTATGAACTAAGATTTCACGGTGGTTTCGAACGGAATGTATCTTGTTTAAAAGAACGTAACTTTTCAAGATAAGCTGTAAAATATTTGAAGATTACAATATCTCCCTTGGATTAGTATTTTTACGGTATCCGAAAATTCTTCACTAAAAAAATTAACGCTGAATTGTTGCTCCCAATGTACGATATCTTCCAGTCGACGCCGCTCGGAAATCGAAATTATGAAATCATTTAAAGCGAAAGATATATTTGAATAGCCTCCTTCGGTTGGGACACCCTGTGTACATATGCATACGCTATGGCACGCGAGACAGGTGATCGAATCACAAGTAAAATTGGCCAATAGCTGCGCAGTGTTCGAATTACGCGATAGCCGTAACGGTGTGCCGTCAAAGCCGAATCAATTCGTGCTTCTATAACAGCATAAACGAACGTTTCCATTGAACGCGACGACAGATTAAATGAAACGTTCATCCGTACGTACTTTGTCTACTTGAACGTTCGATTGGAAATCGAAGAACGAGACGCCTCACTCGATACGGTTATCGTCGACTTTGTATATTATACTAGTACCCGTATTTCATTTTCTTTATCTCACTGTCCTCTCGTCTTACTTTGACGCTTTATTTCTGATTTCTACACACCCTAATATGATTTGTTAAACCGTCTGATATTTTCATTGGATTATACAAGGTACATCCTATTTCCTCATTTCATCGTATCATGTTTGTCGCTTTTGTGTTCGTCCGTTTTTACATTCTCCTGTATGATGTTCAGCCCGTTCCCGTAGCGTGTAGTAAGTAGTACACGAGGCAAAATTCTTGTTAACATCACCAAACACCACTGTTCTCTTTCTCTCTTTCTAGCAGCCTATCGCAGCTATCCAGGTGCAAAGAACTAGTTGCAATACACCAATTACCTGTTCGGTACATAGGTTGTAACGAGTACCAGATATTTACGCAGCTACACGTGACCGCTCCATTTCCATTTCCGATCATTGAGCATCGAATCTGATTTCTGGAACCCGCTACAATTTTATCGGTACGTCTACAGTGGGTTGCAAAAGTGTCTGGCTATAGAATTAACAATGTTCACGCGAAGATGGCTTTCGTTATACATTACAACGTATGTTTTTTTAGTTTAACTCGCTTCTCCCCGCACTGATACGTTCCTACGAAATCGCGGTGCGAACGCATAAATCGACAGCAAAGGCTAAACAGATTTTCTTCGCGTTGTATATAAAAGTAAAATTCTTTTAGCGGGACAAAATGTCATAGCAGTAGATTCTTTAAAAAGAGTACATTACGGAATATGGATTGGAAGAGATTGACGTGAGATACATGTCGAATTCTTTGTTTAATCATTTGAACAAGTTAAAAATAGTATGTACATCATCTATCGATATTGTCCCTCCTTCTGAATTACATTTATTCGTCTTTGTGAAAAATGCATAGAATGCAAAGTGTTGTAATCTCTGGACAAATGTCTTTTATGTGACATTAACAAAGATAATGTAAAGATTAATTATAAAAAGCAAAACTTATCATATTGGAGCCGCAAATCCAGTCACAATGCATTTGTCGACCAAATAATCCTATATGTAACAATTATATATTATCGCGGGCAAGGTATAACAACAAGCATTTTTCTAAAATACTATTTGAAGATGACCGATAAGACAGAATTTAAAAAAAAATATTAAACTGAAATACCTACTGGACATATTAGACACTTTTTGAACGCACTGTAGATGAACGCGCGAATCGTAATGAAATGTTCTGAGTGATATACTATATATAGCCTTGCAGTTTCAACGAAAATTTTCAGAATGCAGAAATGGAGCTTGGTTGCGATTTTGTAAATAAGAAAGTAGTTAAAAGTGACACGTATCTTTACGAATGACACGTACACCACTCTGCTGACAAGCTGTGCTGCACGAACCCCGGCTATCAACCCTCGCTGCTGTTTTGCTGCCCAACACAAAAACGCTACACTGAAAGTTGTTAAACCTTGAAAGAAAAAAAAAAATGATAAGAAAATAGAACCGAAAGCGTGTGGACGCGTTGCACGTCCGGAAAGTCACGTCCGATGGGTTTGTTAAGAGGTATGGGCTCGGGGACAAGAAGAGTGCGCTCGGAAATTCGTCTTCGTTCATATTCCGCGTGTTCATCACGACGATCGGGAGAACGAACGTCGTCGTTTCGAATGGATAGTCGTTAGTGGAACGTTGCTCGAGTCACACTGGTCGTTAACCGACGTCGAAATTAGCAAAGCCTTCGCAAATGGTCCTCCCTCAACTGCTCTTACAAGTTAGTTACTTCGCATCATTTGATCTTTATTTCCTTGTAGTCGACACGATTGCACGAAAACATTCGACTAAATAAAACGGGATGAAAATTCGATTATTAACGAGAGCTCGGGAAACGATTACACAAAAGCTACCTGTTTCCGCGCGAGATTACGGCAATTGTACGATTACTACCGGCAAGCTTCGAAGACCGAGTAACATACCTTTGCTTCGACCGCTGTTCTCGACTCTCGTAGCCTAGTCTTTTGTTTGTTTTGATCTGAAATTGTTACCGATAAGTTTGCGTTACGACGAGTTTACGACACGACGAGATTTAATTTGACAAGTGGTCGAGGGACGATTTTCTGGAGTAATTTGTTTCTATGTTACACGACGACGATTGAAATTCAGTTCGAAAGACGAGAAACGAATGTCGTTCGAGAGGAACAAGTCGACGACGAAGGTCAACAATTTTTTTCCTTTTTTTATTCTATGACGACGAGGTACATTATCTAGTACTTCGTTTCGACATTCCGTCCCACCCCTCGTGTGTTGTCTTCGAGGAACGTAATTACCCATTGTCCGGGGGAATAGAGAGCGAAAAGTAGTGAAAATGAAAAGAATAGAAAAGCAGAAGAAAAAAAAACAGAGAGAAAACGCGGGAAAGACATTTTCAGCGACGTCACGCGGAAGACCTGCAGCCACACCCGGACACAATGGAAGAAAAGTCTCACATGGATGATTGCGGCAGACCAGCTTGTTGGCAGGGAAGTCTCATTCTCTAAAAGTGGTTTTCAATTTCCCAAGGGTGCATAACGCGTTCCGACGAATCTAACCTTTGGCCAAATTTTCCTCGATCTTGTAGCCCACTGTGCGCCGCGCCATTTTCGGGACGAAGTTTTACTGTAATTACAGACTTTTGCTCGGAGAATATCTTCAAAGTTTCATGCCTGAACGTCTCGAATAACACGAATATTCCAAGATGGGAACAAATTTTAACCCGTTGCGGTCCGAATTGCTCCACAGCCTTGCTCTGAATCGTTGACTTTATCGTTTAAAATATTTATGTAACGTTTCATTCGATAACGGTGCAACGAGTGCATTGAATTTCGCGAAACTTTTATCATCGTAAGTTTCCTGTATACGGTATGGTTCAAAGCTTAGAACTGAGTATCTTCCAAGTGTCTTTAGTTGCAGCAAACTGTGAAGTATTAAGCAATAATAAAATTGTAAATACTTTTACAATCTCTATTTGAATAATTTTTTTATCGGTGTAGAATAAATTATTCGATTAATTTATAACGAATAATGGATAATTGTTAGTCGAATAAACTATTGAATTAAAAAGTATTCATTCGGGTAATTATACCAAACAAATATTTATCCGAAGTAATTCTAAAAATTGACCAATTCTGACCGAAACCAAGATACGATACTGATAAAGTATAGTTCCACGCAGACATCGTATCAAACGTCCTATCTTAAGTAGAGGTAGTCGCTTCGATAAAAAAAAAACATTGAATGTAACTCGCAGAATCTGTACGGCCGCAGAGGGTTGAAATAGCAAAGCTTTCGATAAAAATGTCCGTGGATAAAAAAAAAAAAGGAACAATGGCAACCAGAGATCCGAATTTATCATATAAACCGATTTAACCACGCGGCAGCACTCTTTGATCTATTCCAAGCGTCGGGCATTGATTCGTTCTCTCTCGGGCTCGGTCGCGATTTTCCATTAGATCGATTAACCTCGACCTCGCCGCCCGCGCCGGTATCGTTGATCTGTCTAATCAAATTAATGCAATGAAATGCACTCTTCGGAATTGCTACGCCATATCTGAATGTTTGTCAAATGTACGAACACGAAAAACGGATCGGGCGTTGCAGACACATGGATCAGCCGATAAGAGTCTGTCCACTATCGATTCGTACGAATATAAGCACACGATTCGTCGCACGCACATGTACACGCACACGCAACGTACACGCACACGTATCACGTCTCGATACGCACGTACCGAGTTGAACCAACGACCGCCGGATAATGCCGATGATGCCAGCAGGGAACAGTGGGACATGGACCATCGGAGAGACACGAAATAATCTGCAAATTCAATTTTTCAGGGAGAAAATTGCCTAGTTCCTCGCCCCCCGTGACTCTTTGCTTTCTCTCTTGCTTTCGTCTGACGATGAAAAAGGAGAGAAAAGCAGGAGCGAGGGAGAGAGAATGGCTGGAACGATAGGAACGAACGATATCTCGGCAAAACTAATAAATTTCGACAGATAGTCCCGATTATTGCAGGTGTTGCCGGAGTCAGAAACGCCAGCCGATAACTCGATGGACGATCAAATGGAATTCTCCGTTTTTCTTTCACCTAACTTGCCCCTTTCATTTACGCCATTATCCACCCCACCACCCCACGATCTCCACGAGATCCAACCCCCCGTCCTCCCGCCTCAATTGCGCACTTCCCACCAACAAGTGAATACTTTATTTTCAATTATTAGGAGCCCCGTTTACGATTCCATTATAGGCGTCACGTCGGGCCATATGGACGTTGAATTAAATATCAACACTGTTAGTTCGCAGATTGTCGCCGATGACGCCCAGATAGCTACTTATTGGCCCTCTTGTCACTATTACTACTGTTATCGTCACCGTTATTATAATTGTCATTACTTTTCACAGACTTTCGTTTCTTTTACTGTTTCTGTTGTCAGCTTTATTTTCATGGGCCACGCTTCGATTCGAGTAAACGCGTGTCAGTTTTGTTCGGAACGTTTGTCGGGCGAAAAATAACAGATCGACGATCTTCGGGCATTTTTTTTCATGCTCAATCAACTACCATGAGAGGTATTTGTACAGTAAGAGACTGATGGTTGTACTGTATTTTCACTTTTTGCGGTCGCGTTTGAATGTTATCGCTGATTGGGAACTAATTGGAGACGAATTCGCAATTACGTTTTTATCTCATTAGAAACCATCAATATTTTACCGTTCACCGAAGAGAGATTTTACAAGCTGACGGTACAAACAAATTTCTTCACGGTAGCTGAATAATTTCATTAATCGGTTGAAACAATCTATGTTTCTTTAAACGATTTCCAATTACAATTATCAGTGGCGAAACGCTGAATGTGCAGTGTCATGTTTATTAATGTACAGATTTCACGGTGGCTGGTTACTCGAGGCAAAGAAAGATTGAAATGAGTTTAAGAGCCGAGATCTTAAAAGGAGCTGTATGATAAATTAATTACACATTTTTGCAAAACCGATAAGATGAAGAACAGAAGCCTATTTTGGCTATCGTTAACGAAAAGGTTTAACGTTCTCATTAATGGTTTCGACAGATATCGAGTAATTCGAAAATATTTTAACTTCTTCCCTATAATTAAAAACGACGGAAATATTTAGGTGTATTTGTTCCGCCATCGTCCTGTTCTGACGGCTACAAAAATATTGTAAAATAGGTCAACATTCTGTATATACATGCTTCTGTTTAGCTATTGCAAGCTCTTTGAAAAACATGTAAGTTATTATGATTATACTGTATATATTTGATTTTCTTCACATTTTCTTCAAATGCAACACTTTCATAAAATCTATATAATCTAATATAGAATATCGAGGTATACATATATTTTTTTTAACCAGTCAGCTGTCTTTGACGAGTATAATCGCCACGAATAAACGGCAACATTTTGCGTTGTAACGAATATACTCGTCAAAAACAGTTTAAAGGGTTAAATACAACAATTATTGTGCAAATTTCTGCATGTCCATTAGCCTCGTCTCTTACTGTACGTAAGTAGATTCTTTTCGCGACTCGCATCGGCTTTCCGTGTCCGAGAGGAATGCTTCGTCAATCGCAGAATTGCGGTGTATTACGGAACCGAGAAAATCGTGAAATTCGGGAAACCTGTATTCGCGCGCGTTTACTCGATAAAAGACGCAGCGGTTCGACGGTGCACGCCTCTCCGGTTCCCCGCTCGATGAAAAACGAGATCGTGACCAACGAGAAGCGATCGAATCGCAAGATAGATACGAGTAATTACGTCAGCCCGGTACCGGTGTTCGCGCGAGCAACCCGAGAAGCGTGTTACGTCTATACAGGTGCATATTAATCTACGTGTCGTTTTACCACAAAACGTTCCCCTGTCGTGAATTTTGTGCGCGAATGCGTTCACTTGGGGCGCACGGCGTTACAAACACAATTCCGTGCCGTCATATGTATGCATCGTATACATTTCTATATACGTGCAATCCTGTTACGCATACATACAATATATCTATATATATATATATCTATATATATATTTTTATATATACTTATATATTTATATATATATAAGTATAACCCATATGTCCATGTTATTATACTTATTGTATATTTCTTCTTAGTTTAAGAACAAATCGAAAACAAATGATCGCGACTGTCGTTTCTATGCCTTTAGCTTCAACTGGTCTGTTTTTCTTTTTTTTTGATTTTTATCTTGCCCTCTTCCGCCTGATGACGCTTCTTCATGCTTGCTGACAAAACCTCCGTGCGCTTCGCTACCTGCCAATTAACGCCTGCCGACAAATTACGCCAACCAAATATCCATGCGCTCCGACTATACGGAACGTCCAACGAAAAATCGAATGAAAAAAAAAATTAATCGATGGCCGAATGCAAAACTCGCATGTCAAATATAAATAAAAAAAAAATCGAAAAAACCTACAAACAAACAAACATAACTAAAAAAAAAACCTGTGTGTACAAACAACAACCATCATCGCCGACCGGCACACATGAAACAATGAACTTGACGACGATCGTGACGATATATATATATGTACACGTACACGCATACGAACGATGCCCTATTGGCGTGATGTGTCCAATAAATATGAACAAATTCGATATGGACGAAACGAAAACTGACCACTAAACAATGCTCTGGATTTAAATCTGGATTTAAATACGGGGGATATTTGGACGATAAACGTTTGGATCGATCGCATAAAATCTAAAAAATAAAACTAAAAAGCAGACGGCGACAATGCCAACGAACGTGGCGGGAATGGGCGCGTTGACTGGCGGAGTATCAGGAGTTCCCGCGACTGCGGTTCCCGGAGGACTTCAGAGCGCCAGTATGGCGAGCATCGAACTCGGCAAGAAGCGGATGCGCGACTCCAATGATGACCTGCTAATGGTACCACGGCTTATGCATGGTGTACACTTTCCTTTTTTCGTAGCTAGAACTTACGAAAATGGCCCCCCCACCCCCCATATTTATTAGTTGTCCATTCTATCTTCTAAAGACGAACAGACCAATCGTGTCTCAAATAGTTCTCGAACAAGATACTAAATCTGCAACTATTCGTTACTTTCCAATTCTCTCTTTTTCTCACTCCGCTTGGTGTCGACTAATCCACTAATCATTCGAATCATAGAATGAAATAGTAAACAAAAATCAGCAGTTTTACACAAGACTTACTTAACGAGTGACGTATTTGTCAATTACTTAAATATTCCACAAATTTTTGTTTTTCTACTTAAAATTCAAAAATTTGCACGTTTATTTTCTGTATGTCTCTACGTAAACCTCCAAACAAATGTTTCGATATGCTGGATAAATGTCATTTATTAGTATCAAAATTCTTCCCCTATTTGTTCATACATGAACGAAGATAAATGATCTGTTAGCTCATCTCTAACGTAGAAAACAATTACAAGTAGCATTTCTACAGCCTATTAAATATTTCAACGTGTACTTAAACTTTCGGCGAATATCGATGAGGTTCATTAAATCAGATATTTTTCAAAACATGAACATTGTCAATCTAATTAAATATTGTTCATATTAAATTCAATTTGCCAGGAGAATATTTGAAAATCTTGAATATCACCAAGAATTATCGCAAAATCGAACGAAAAGGAGGACGCGCCGTTCCGGGGGCCATTTTTCTGAAGTTCCTTGTAGCCCTATCTTTAAGTTACGAATACATGGTCATTGCGATTGTGAATACACTGCCGAGCGCGCTTCGAGCTCTAGCTCTTGTCTCTCATTTTTGTTTCGTTTCTAATAAGAGGCCCGCTGTATTTTTCTATTTAGCCTCGGAACAACCGTACACGGTCCTCGAGGGATATTTTCCGCGTGTTCCGGTCGCACGCTCCGTAGAATTCGAGCATCCGCGGTATTCGGCCCCGGTACTTTTAATTACACCGCCACATATTTTCCTCGAAACTCATTCTTTTTATATTTCTTTTCGGATTCTACGCTTATTACAGTCACATGCGACACGCGTGTACCAACTGTATATGTCATTGGCTTTACCCGGTAAAGAAAATTTCGAAGATCTGTCTGTTCTCTATGAAATACGTTCTTCTTAATTTTCGTTCTCAAACTTTTCCTCTTGATTTCGCTTCGTACTGTCGTTCATTGCAATGTTGTTCGTACAAGAGCTTACGCCTCGTAATGTATTTATAGATCGGTTATTATTGGTTTTTCGATCACCAGCCACGAATTATCCCATTAGATCGCAAGCCACGGTACACCCGTTTCAATCAAGCGAGAAATATTCGTGGTTGCTGATGACCCAGTATAATATTTTTCAACCGTTTGAGCACCACGCAGCGCGACCGCGTCGCTATCACCCAATTTCAATTTCAATATCGATCACTCCACCGTTATTGTAACTTTTGTTTTCGCAACCTTTCGGAGAACTTTTTCTTCACGGGGTATTTATACAAATAAGAGCCATGCACGTGAACAACTTTGCATCTATTATCTTCGCTTGCAAATACTTCCACTCTGTCGGTACTCCGCACTGATTTCTTTAAGGATTCGTGGCACTCAAACGATTACTCTAAACTCACTTCATGATAAATTCTCTGCTGATACCAAGAAGAGCTCGTGATCGATCAAAGATCCATCGATTCGCTGGTGTATGGTTGATGGCTACGCTCACAGATTTAAGCCACGCGCGCATTTCTGTGAAATTCGAGACACGCTAAAGCTTTAATCGATTATTGTGGTGCAGACAGGGTCATCCATTTGAGTAGAACCACGTAAATATCTCGTCGACTGGTGATAATGCCAAAAATATTGTGTACGTAATGCTAATAATTCTAGCTGATTGTAAAATACATTCAAACATGTATAATAATATATACAATAACGTGTATAATAATAATAATACGATTGCAATACAGACGACGTCTCAATGTCGAATTACTGAACGTATTACTAAAGAAAAGATCGATGTAGAATTAATTAATAGCAAAGAGATCAAACTGTGAAGGGAAACGAATCGCATACATGGATAGAAATTTCCTGGTGATAAGGATCGAAAACGTGCGAGAACCAAAACTATCTGGAACGAAAAATATAAAGAAATTATCGTCGATAAAGTTAACTAAAATTCACAGGCGAGTTTATCACAATTTGAACGTGGCAGTCGCATATTAAAAACAAACATAAATATATATTCGAAAAAGATAGATATCGCCATGGTCTATCATCAGAACGGTTTACAGCAATGACAAAATAACGAATGTTTCTTTGAAACAGTGTTATTTATTGACGAACTAGCTAAAGAAGAAAATCTTGCAAGAGTTTAGTTTTAGTTAAACTCATGAAGAAAATTCCATAAATAATCTACTAAATGTGAATATTACTAATTTTTATTAAATCGAAACAAAATGATTTTTACCAAACAAGAATTCTTGTTGCACGTTAACCGTTTAATACTGTTCATGAAAGTATCAACAAAAAAACTATTCTCTGCATTACTACAAACCAACGGGACATTTATTTGGTTTTACTTAAATCGATCACCCTATATATACATGTCGATTGTCAACAGCTGAAAAATTGTACAGAACTGATTACATCCACGTATGATATATAGCGATTTGACGTCGAACAGTCACATATCCCTGGTTATCGCTATCTTCGTTTGAACCTCGTTGTATTTAAAATTCTCCAAAGTTTGCGATATTTTGCGGTTTAATTTTTAGAGAATCAAATAGTTGTGCGCGCGTGCTTCGCCATGAGCAATAAGAACGAAAACGTCGACTCTAATCTCTGAACACGAAGAGCAGTCTATGAGAGAGGCAAACACAACCGAAAGAATCGATCGATAAGACAGAATCGCACGAGTGTTACAGAAAATGATTGAGACAAGACATTGGTACTGCATTTACGGTGCGATAGATCTGTGTAAACTCCGAGCTTGCGCCGATGATGCATGTTGTGCTTAAGCGACTACCGAGGTGATGGTGTAATATGTCATCCCCTTGACGCTCTGGACGATGACCCGAAAGTTTTTGTCTCTTTTCTATAGTACCGGCGATCTACGGTACTCCCGCGATGTTTTTTCATTCGGCTTTCTCCTGGGTTCTAATTATTTTTCGTCTCGTTTCCTTTGTTTGCGAAATGAACTTCTATGTGTATGTTGGTTTTCAAAGACACGTCGGAACTGCTAAGAGCACAAGTAGACCGCTTACACACAAACACGTACGTACACGTACCGCACACAGAGACAAAGAAACATACACATTAGCAGTATTTCGTGTTAAATCTAGTTTCTCCTCGTTTTCTTTCCACGTCGTCTTTCATCGTCTTTGCTTTCTTTACGCGGACCACGCGTTTCGTTATTTTTTTCTCCGCTTTCTGTCCATTGACAGCTTGAAGCCTTTAGTCGAACATTCACGGTATCGATGAGTTTTGAGTCGGCGCAAGATTCTTGTTCTACATTTTCCCATGATTTATCGAACAGTTGAAACGGTGCAAATAGTGAACATGATTTTCGTATTAAGCTATGTTTGAACGCGGCAATAGTTATTCTGACAAAATATCGTCATAAAAGTATGACTTTACAGTATTACTACCTTTGATAATAAAATTTTCGTTTATATAGAAAACGTATATTTTCATACTTGAACATTGTCAAAAATAATAACTTTTCCGGAAGTGGTTGACATGATTGCAAGAAAATAAATTCATTTAATTGATAACCGTATGTCAAGAAAGTATATTTTTATCATGCTGTAAGCAAAAATTAAAGTTCGATTAAAATCGATTATATTTGGAATTAACAATTTATCATTTGGTCAACTACAATTCAATTATACCAGAAAAAGAAAAAAATTCGTTCTTAATAAAATTGAGAAATCCGCGATCGGTTTACTGATCAAAAACATTCACGTTTCCTTGTATTATTAATATAATAATTTTAATACCTTGTTCTGCAGAATTGTTACTAGTATTAAGACTACTGCAGATAGTTCACGAAAACAGTTTCAATCACAGTTTCATACGAAAATATTTTACCGTGGTTTTATTTACGTTCTACACTATAACTAGATTATCTAAAGACAATTGAATATTTCGCGAGGATTTAGTTTCCTGATTGTCTCTACAAACAAGTTTAACGAGGTACTATATCAAATATTTTTCTTCGATAAAACGTTCTACATTAATGAATCCAAAAACATCTGAATAATCGAGTGACTTGATACTTCACGCAATTAAACCTTCCTCCATTTTGAATATTGTACACAGCAGTGGCCACTCGATAAGTATCTGTCACATAGCTACCCGTCGAGGATATTTTAAATAATGTCTTATCGAAATGTGTTAATGTTTTATTAAAACATTACGGACCGCCTTTATATGCCGATAAAAGGCAATAACCGACCAGTAATAATAATTTGGTAAATGAAACGATTTCCAAAAATTTCAAGTGATCTTAAAATTTAATCTGGCGATTTCCGAAGATAGAGATTATGCTCCAAGAAATTGGGGCCAGACGCTGCATGTATATTTATAACTTATGTGTTTTTCGATACGATGTTTCGATGTCGAAACAGTTAAAAATTAATGAAATTACTATCGCAGCAACGCATGCAGAGGGCCTTCGTGTTACGGAAGCGAAATTTGCAATTTAACAATCGTCGAAGTTTCTACATGACATGTAAATGTGTATGTATATTTTGTCTAGCCTTTTATTTTTAGGAAAGGAGAATTTTCGAAAACGAGAACAGTGTGCGTACGATTGACTATTCGATAACTTTAGAGCCCCGAACACGAATGGTTATCGAGTGACCGCTATATTGTGCTGTACTGTTAAAAAATTCCACACTTCATTTCATTACACGATCGAGAAAAATTTCTCTTGAAGTGAGATACCTGATATCGCACCTCGCAAACAAGGTCATTAAAGTACAAGTAAAAATCTAATTAATAAAAAATTATTATTAATCTCAAATAGGAGTGAAATTTATCAAATTGAATTTTTTATGTAAAATTTTAGTCTAACGAAATTTTATTATAAATATGAATTATAAGAGATTTTTAATGAAAATTTAGATTATAATTGATTTCAAATAGTATTAATTCCAATAGGAATCCAATAAATAATGCCATGACAATAATTATGAAATTTCGAAGTAACTTTTCTCACGTTGTTCTTTACTTGCAGAATATTCAATAATTCACAAGCAACTTGGCCACACGACATTAACAAACACAAAACATTCAGTTTCAGCATCTTGTATATGTCTTCGAAGAACCGTAAAATTTAGTCGGATCTTTTTTCACTGCATCCGAGCTTGCAATAATGCTCCCAGTCTTCCTTTGTAACCAGCAAGTTATACTCCAACAAAATTTATACTTGTGTATTTCGTTTCTCTGCGTGTTTACTTCAATATTCATACGTAATATTGTGCATCAAGATATGCAAACATTTGTCGTAACAATTCACAATTACACAGTTTTTCCCCCCCACTCTACTCGGACCTTACTAGCTTTCCAGCTTTTGCATCCGTACTATGCAGCTTCTAACTTTTACCACTTCAATCTATACAACTTTTTTCATTTGTCGCATTGTTGTTCCCCCCCGTGATTGTCTTCGACGAGTACAGTCGATCGAGGAACGTCTAATCAGATTTTTTTGGCCCCCGCCCCCAACCCCCCTCTATATTTAATTTCTACATTTTCTCTTCTCTTTCTTTGATCTTGAAGAGGGTGCCTTGCTTTACTACAATTATAGTATGGCTGTTGCGTCACACGAACGGAATATGGCGAACAGCTCGGTGAACTTCCGTCCGTAAAAACCGAAGCAAAAAGAAATCCTTCTTTTCTCCAACAATCGGAGAACGGTCACGTTCCGAGTTCATGTTCGCCGTTGATACATTTTTAATGGATTTATTTGATTCTCCAATTAAAACAGGACCATCGATTCTCAGTTTAATTGGCCCGTGACGGTCTTCTTCTATAACAGAAACTGTGGCTGGTCTTTCTGACACGCTTTACTTTCTCAAATAGTTGAAACAAAGGGGAGCGAAAGAAAGAATACTGAACAATTTTACAGTTATCCAACAACGAACGTCGTCATTTGGGAACGTCGCCGCAAGCTGCGTCATCGGCACAACTTTCACACACTACCACCACTACTATATTATCATTATTATTAATATTATTATTATTACTATTATTATTATTATTATTATTATTATCATCATTATTATTACTATTATTATTATTATCACTATTATTATTATTATTGTTGATTAATTGTCACTACTACAAGCCCACTATTTTCGTGTGCAATCCCCCAAATTGTTCTGTTTTTCTGAAAAAGTAACCAATCCAATGAACCTTCTCCTTCAATTGCCATCATTCCATTGATTTAATATTCAATAATACGAACGCAGCCTTCTCCTAGAAATTAGTTGAAACCAATCCTGTCTTTGTTGCAGATGGACGTGAAGTCTGTCGGATCGTTCTACTACGAGAACTTTGTAAGTGCAGAATCTAACCATTGAATCATACCGTTCTCACCCGGTTTAACTTTACTTATTCGCTTTTCACGTTCGTGTATCTACCGCAAAAAAAGGAACGAGAATAATAAAAAGAAACTATACACCATTTTGTGTGGATACTACGTGTGTATACAGCCACTCGAATCATGTAGAAAGCGATATATAGTATCGCTATCTACGCAATTCGAGTCGCTCGTTCAATTAAATTCTAAACAGAAAGCAATTGTTGAAATTGAAAGTCAGTAACGAAACGTTTGAAAGTTAAGCTACGTTCTCTTGCGAGATACCGTGGAAGACCTCGAACCAATTTCCGTGCTCCGCTGGATCAAGAGACAAACGATTGCATAAAAAAAGGAGGGAACTTAATGCGAGCGAGCAAGAGCAAAAAGATAATAAGAAATATAAGACTCGAAGGTCGAGGCCCTTCGACGAAGTTTCGATTCGAGCCTCTATAGACATCCTGTCGACATCGCTAATCGTAAACGTATGTGCGCTTCCTTTTTCCAGGCCTTCCCAGGAATGGTTCCGTATAAACGACCGGCGGGCGACAAGTCCGGCATGCCGGTCTATCAGCCTACCAGTGCGACGACCTACCAACAGTTAATGCAGTTGCAGCAGCCCTTCGTGCCTGTGTCATGTGAGTACACTGGAACACCACCCCTACCCACCCAAACCTCTAACCAATCGGTCGTGCAACCTCCGAACGTGCAAAGCAACCACCACGCGGTGGTGGTTCAGTCCTCCTCCTCCTCCCAGGGAACCAGTGGCGCCACAGTCAATAACTGCGCCGACGCCAACAATGGCGTGCTGATGGATCCCTGCAACAACCCACCGCCACCACCTCCAACTGCTGACAATAACAGTAACAATAGTAACGGCAGTAACAAGCAGCCGAATACTACGCAAAATCACGATGCTGAAAACGCGCATAACTCCCCCGAATTGAATCACTCGAGTCCTTCGACGATTACTCAACAGCAAACTCAGCATCAGCAAGCCCAACAAGCTCAGCATCAACAACATCAACAGCATCAGCAGCATCAACAGCAACAGGCTCAGCAACAACAACAACAGCAGCAACAGCAACAAGCTCAGCAACAACACCAGTTGCAACAACAGCATCAGTTACAACAACAGCAACAACAACAGTTACAGAATCAGTTGGCGTTGTCCGCCGCTTCCGTGCAGCCCGCGATGAGCCCGCTGACATCAGTCGCCGGGTTGACCTCGATGCCGGGCGTAGTCAATATGGTTTCTATGGCCTCTATGGCTTCGATGGCGAACATGTCGAACGTACCGTCGGTGACGAACATGGCCTCAATGTCGAATTACAACGCCTCGAACGTTGCCAGTCTGAACATGCTGAACAGCCTAGGCATGGCGTCCGGGTTGCCAGCTCATCTCGATCCAGCGGCTCTGGCGAAAGAGGTTGCCCAGAAGAATTACGCGAAAGCTATTAAACTGTCGCAAGCGTCTCAATCGTATCCTATTAACCAGCTGACGGCGCTGAATTACACCGGCGTAGCTTTAAACAAACAGGCTCTCGTGAATCCTGCAGCTGCGGCTGCAGCAGGGAACCCAGCGGTAGCAGGATTACAAGCTACAGCAGCGACGCCCAGGCCAGTCATTCCCAACCTAGCTGGTATTCCAGGAGCCTTGACTTCTCCATTGTCTGCTGGACTTTTGGCCTACTCGAGACCACCGGCGGGCACTCACATCAATCCTTATTCGCTCATGAGGCAGCAGATCCTACCGAATCCTTACGCCTCGCTACAGACCGTTCCCAGCGCGGCGGTCCAAGGCAGCCCATACGTACAGAATCCGTACACGGTTCTCCCCGGTGTTCCTGGTGTCGCTGCTGGCGTAGCAACAGCCGGTGTACCGAGTGTTCCACAAATGCCACAAATGCCGAATCCTGCTACCATCGCGGCGCAACCGCAGGTAGCCATCCCCGTGAGTTCTGGTGTGATCATGCAGCCATACAAAAAGATGAAGACTTCGTAAACTGTTTCTTCTTCGGGGAACACGAGGGAAGACTTGCTTCTCTTGCTGCTGAATATCTGGTTCCTTCTTCTGGGCCCTTTGAATTCTCTCTTTCGACCGCGAACGGCGCGCGTCGGTCTTTGAGTTTCGCGTTCTTTTCGGCTACGATCGGATTATCCTTGTGACGCTCGCACGGTCGGTGGCACTGGTAAAATCCACCCTTGGATACTAACTGTGACACGCTAGATTTTTGTCGCGTTCTATTGTACGAACAGTCTGAATTTTGATATCCGAGGTAGGAACGATCGTTGACGGGAAAATGTTACAGTTAATGGGAACGCACTTGTGTTAATCACAAGCAAGTATACTTTTAAGGAAGCTAGAATTTTTGCAGACGTATCTTCATTTCTCTCGAAAATTTCGAGTATCTGTTGCTCTATTCACAGTATCACAATTTTCCTGAAAGTTATCCGTTTGTCTTAAATTTAGTGAAGTTTGAGAGTTTGAGCGATCATCGACGTTCATGACGTCGTTTTCATGTTTTGTCCGTGCGAAACAAAGATTGAACTAATTTCAGCTTTATCTTCTATCAGTTTCGTGAATGTATTTTCATTAGCTGGATAGATAAACACCGGTTACATATATCTTAGATATCGAATAAACGAAAGGGATATTTGTAATGATGAAAGTGAAAAGAATCAATTAAATACTTGTTCTCCTCGATATGATAGACATTCAACAATAATCGAATAATCGTACAGCAATGGTATATAAATATCCTATAATATGCGAACTAACTGAAATCGAGACGCATAGCGATCTTGTCAGAAACCGTGCGAGAGTTAACAATCAATTTGAAAAATAATATTTCTTTTGTATTCGTTGTTAAAGATATTAGGGATTGAAGTAACTAGTGTATTGTTAGTTAAATAAATGATACTATAACGAGGAATTGAGCGAACTGTAGAAAACCGTACGCGGTCCCGTCCACGAAAGAGAGAATACGAACCGAGCAAATGCGAAACGAGAATTGAATTGTTAGAAGAAAAGACGAGGAAAAGTTAAGAAATAAACAAGAGTTCCGAAAATAGATTCATTTTCTAGTCAGACATTGTCGGTGAACAGTGCCTTATTGACCCGATTCCACTTTAAAGCGTTCTGAACTATGTAAAGACTAACAACGCGAAGACTATTTAAGTCATCCTCAATTTCTTCGTTTTTGTTTAACTATTAACATAAACTGTATACTTTCAGTAACACGAGACGTCCACGAAAGGCGTATTTATCACATTGTTTTATGTTTTTATCTCCTACGTACCGTCTGTTAAAGTGGATCTATGAAGACTTGCCAGAGTTGAAATTTTTGCGGTTTGCACGAGTCATCGGGATTTTTCTTAATAATTTCTCCGTTTTCTTCCCCGTAGCGCCGCACGGCGTCCCTTAGTTCGTAGGTACAATTTTATTTATAGAACAAAATTCGTCGGTCGTAATAGCCGTACTTAGGAATAATTTTAATTCTGTTAAAAATTTCTATCGCGCCGTGTCATCGCGCGACTTGTTCCGTGTTTTGTTTAGTGTATATTATTTTATCTGTTGCGATGATATTCGAAGTGAAGCGTTTCCTCAGAATTTTACTCTATTCTTCTTATATCGGAAAATATATTTTGAATATATTTTGAATATATTTCGAATATATTTTGATGATGCTGTGTCTATATACATATAAATATTTATGCGAATATAATATGTGTATATACATATAGGGAAAGCGCAGATACGCCAGAATGGACGAAAACTACGTTCGGCCTAAGTCACCTAATTCACGTGCGCGACACTTGCCTTTTTAAATCCGTAGAGAGAAAATGAATTTAAATCTAGTTGGCTGGTTTCGGCGTACATTTTTATGTTTCTCGGTCGATTGTTCAATATTCGACGTCGATTGATTTTATTCACTATATATATATTGTTCGTTTATCATTTTCCCAGATTTTAATTTTGATCGTTTAACGTATAGCTCTCACTCTAAAAGAGCAGGAGGGGAGAGGGGACGGTTGGAAAGGTAAAAGGAAGGGAGAAACAGGGAAATTTAATTACCAGGAGGTTTCTAGACTCCCGTTGATCGTACTATGAAAATATTCTGTTATTCGATTCTTATTCTAGACCTCCGATTTTTCCTGGATATTTCCACCGACCCGATCTCTCTCCCTTCTATTTAGTTTTAGGGTATTAATTGAACTATAGTAACGTATGTTTCCTAGAAACACCTTGCACATCGATAAGATTGAAATGGAAATGCCGTCGTGTTCGTGGCAATCCTTTTAATTCATATATATGGTCCGGCCGAACGATACGTGCATGCGGGTGTACGTTGTTGATACTTCGTGGAAACATCGGAAAAAATGTAGTAGAATATTATTTCTTCGTCTCAGGTTTCGATTTTCAGAGAAACGAATTTGAAAATCCGTTCCGTTCGATTTCGATCAATGCTATTCGCCGTGCGACGTGTAACACTTACCTTGACTGCAAACAGTACTCTACGCTTTGTACAAGACGTGTGTCACTATGTATACAGGAAAGAGAACATTAATTTCACCAGTGCTATAATCGATAATAACACCGTATTCTTATAGAGATATTTTTTTGTTCTTTCCTGAATCCTATAATTTTTAAATGTCGCGTAGATATTGCTTACAATCAGCTGTCGTATACGTTGCATGATGAATTAGACCGTACGGATAGTTAATTTTATTCCGAATTTTCTCACAAGAAAAATACCCTGCGACTGTTTCTACGTATTATTCGGCTGGGTCATGTATATATCTATATATATATAAATATAACATATTCATAGATTTAGCAGAGACATGGTCCTATCTTATTTTATTTAGGGCTATAATAACGGTAATATTGATAATATTGATAATATTAATAATATTAATAATATATTTATCTAGATAGTATTTAATTAGCATGTGAAACACGAGGCGTCATCCTTCTGTCCTTTGTGAATTCAACTCGGGGGAGTTTGTTGCACACAGTGAACCTCGTCAATTGCAACTTTCGAGCTTATGCATTTAGTCGAGTGAAGAGATGATTACGAGCGAACCTAAGCGGAAATCAGAGTAAACGAATGACAAATATTACATGCATTTACACGAATTTGCGAGGGAGGAAAACAAAAAAAAGAGAGAATAACCAGGAGGCTGATCTTGAGAGAAGAGATAGAGGAAATATAAGACTAAATAACAGATAACAGAAAAATGAAAAACGAGTTCACATGCGCATTAATTGACACACGACCGCACAAAACCGTTCAAAAAAAACTGACACACGAACACTCTACAGAGGGCAAAATACACGCAAACGTGTCAACGTACTTTAGTAATTGTGCATTTCTTATGGAGAAGAGGATAACGTCCGAACGGAATAACGACGTAACGAGAACTGTTGCTCGTATAGAATTAATTGCTCTCTTCTGTGTACTCGTACACGTATTTGCCAGTGATTTGAAAGCCTGTTTTAGTCAAGACGATAGTACTGACGAGGATGGATATACACTTGTATTATATATATGTATACATATATATACGCATGTGTATATGTAGGTCTACGTACGTGTAAATAAGAAATTTCTTTACATTATTAACGGAGCTAATGGAACCGTGCTAACATGCGAATCTAATTTTAAAATGTTTTAGGTATTCTCGTCGCGCATCGAAATCACTAAATCGCATTACGTCTTTTATCTATGATCTTTTTTTAAACGATCTTTATCTATGATCTTTTTTCAGTTTTAAAAAGTGACAAGAATTAGAAATTATTTATTGAAATGAATGACGCGCTCGCGTCGCCTTGCATTGAATTAACTTGTGTACAGAAAATCGAGCAATCTCTCGACAGACGTTTTTAATTATTGACTACTAATTTTGTTTTAGTAGAAGACAGTGAAGGAATGATTTCCAAGCTTCAAAGAATCGTTCACAATGCCTTAAGAGCGGCCTAATCTAACCGTAGATTTAATGTTTTCGCGATTCAATCCAAAATTTCAAACGACATTGCTTACTTGTTTAAGCAAAATTGTTGAAGAATGAATCGTCACCGTTCGAATCTATATATTCCGGTGTGTGTGTTGCCACGGTTCCCTTTGCTCGTACGCGAGAAGCAAAGGCATCTTCTCCGTCTTCATCGCGAAGACGCAGCACACATTGCACAGAGCGCGCTCACACGCACAAAATAATAAATTTGTGGCATCCATATGGCTACCCCTCTGAGCGTAACATTGTTCAGAAACACGGTCTTCCATAGCGGCGGAGTGTACGACGGTTAACCTTTTTGTATCGTTCATCGAACAAAACAGAGCGGAGAGGCTGTCTTTGTTCTGCGCTAGCTGAAATACCTCTAAAGGCGATACGTTGTGATAGTTTTCGATGTGTAACAACCGGACGCCATCTATAGATGACACGAATATACCGGAGTACACGTATTCGCGCGCGTGCGCGCACTTTACACACATACACGTATACAACACACGATCTTGACGGATCGTACACAATTTCGAACGGCCTCCTAGAGAACAAACAAATTGAGTTGTTACACGTACTCCTCGGTTTCGGAAAGACTCGTGCACACGAACCGACGACTCCAGTGTTCCTTGACTTGTTGTTGTTCACTCTTGTACACTATCGAGAGGGTGGCTGATTTTTCTCAGATCTTCGTCGGACACGGAAACCCACCGTCTCTTTTTACCGATAAGAATATATTTCTTTAAAGCCTTTTGTATCTAATATTAATAATTCTATTACGGTGACCAGTTCCAGTACTCTTATCCAGCACTGCAGTCGCTCTATCAATGACAATTAATTTCACTTATCTCTTATTTCGCATAATCTTTCAAACAGTGCTTAAAAGTCTTTATACAAGTTCTTGTGTCAACATTTATGATTTACTCGGCAGTAATCGAAACGGAAAGAAAGTAGCGTGTACGCATTTGTTTCTCATTCTTCGCGACGTTTCCTGTTACGATTCGTACTTACGACGTAATGTAAAATCTTCCACGATCGAAATCAAGTTCGATGGACAATCAGTCAGAAAGGTGAACTGCGATTACGAGTTTTCCGGCGAAAGATCAAATGAAAAACAGCAGAAGTGCCTTCCCCCTGCACTCATACACCGTCGCACACAAAGAACACACGTGTATCGAAGTACCCGATTAATTCGAAGAAGAAAACACGTAAGAAGCACAACGTCTGGTTTACTTACACGGCATACACATATACACATGTATGTATATATATATATATATATTTATGTATATAAGTACATCAGCTTGCGTATATATACTTATATATATATACATACATGCATACATACGTACATACATACATATTATTATATTTATATATAAATCTATACATACGTACATAACAAATATGACGAAAACCCTAAATACATGATCAGTGTTGCATATAGATATCGTGCAACGAAAAGAGAAAGGTAGACATAAGTTCGCGGAGTAATAGGCAGATAAGCATATATAATAATAATGAAATAATGTATTAAACTGTCGACTAAGGTTTATAAACGATAAGAGAGGAAACACGTTTAACGACGAAACTACGTATATTACACGCGTATAAATAGTAATTTATAACTGTGTACCGTTTCGTCCCGCATCTTTTGTTTAGGCGTCACATGATACACGGATACGCGTAAAACACCATGCTTGCGTGCGTACACGCACGTATTACGTGCGAATCGAATAAGAGCCAGTGTGTGCACAATGTCTCGAAATGTAACGAAATTTTCATGATCGTATAATTGTGTTTAAAAGAGGTCTCACTCTATAATCTTGGACTCTTTATATGCATGTAGACGCGTATGCGCACACACACATGTACACGTTCACATTCTCACACACACACACGTTGCACGATATCACGTAGAGAGCGTGATAAAAGCCGCGTGTTGCGAGAAGACGTCTCACGAGACTGACACGTCGTCCATTTAATTGAAAACAAAAAGCATATACTATAGATCGTATAGGGGATCTAACCACGTGTAATCTGCGTCATCGACTCAATGAAAAAATAGAAAAAAAAACAGAATAGAGTTCCAGCAACAAGTTTGAAATGATTGCGAGACGATAGCTTAATGAAAACAGAAAAAGTTAAGAAACAAATAAGAAACGAGTCTTCGAAGGTCCCGAATGCGTTTTCGCGCGTGCACGCTCACGGGGTTTGTCAAGGAGTCAGCCAGTATTTGTAATAATAATGCTTGAGAAATGCATGAATATTTGTTTTATTAATGCTTCTTCTTATTTCATCTCTTTCTATCGAAACAGAACTTCCCAACAACTCGCTAATCCCTAGTAATACAATCCTATATATATATATAGGACCATATATAAATATATGTACACATACATGTGTGTGTGTGTGTGTATGTTCTTGAAATATAAATATATGTACAAAGAAAGATATATATATATATATAGTATTATATAATATATTATATATACTACATATATACTCGTGTATTACTCGATATTGCGCCCATTATTGCTCACAGTCTTAGCCTCGCTTCCTGCTTCCCTTGTTTTTTACATATCCTTTGACGATATTTGGTCGACTTGGTGCTTGTATCATTACTCGCTCTTCTACGTAATATTAGTTTTAGCCTTTTCTCATTTTCTAATTATTTTTCTGTGAATTTATTGGTAACATTGTTCTGATTTCTTTTTAAAAAAAATTTTCCTCTGGTTTTGATATATATATATATGTATTTATTTTGTTGTATTTTTGCGTACGAATTCCGATATGTTTCAGTTGATAAATTCTCGACGGACGAAATGATAGCAAATTGTACGCACCCGTTTAATTTTTTTCACGTTCGCGGGAATCGTTCCGTACTTGCTGAGCACACCTAGACGTTACCAAGTACACGGTCATTTCTAAAACCTTGTAGATGTTAGCCGCTTTTATTATGAGGAACGCCGTAAAACGAGCGTACGGCTCACTATCTTGTCTATATATTCTTCTTCTACTTCTCTATTTCCTTCACGTTTCTCTGATCGTAAAATTATGTTATTTACATCCCTCCCTTCCCTACAATCCTCGCCGCACCGTATCCTTGGTTCCACCCCTAACCGCAGCTTCTGTTGCGCTTTAGTTGCGAAAGTCGGAGGCACGAAGGAGTAATATCTAGGTTTACCCGTATTTAATCATGTCGACTTTCCCCATTTGCATCCTATGATTCTTAAGAACAATCGCCACATTATGTCTAGTGTCACTTCCACTACCGTTTTGATTATTCGTTGAAAACGATCGATGCATCAATCAGTATTTACTTAAACTGTTATCGTTTCATGAAAACAAATGCTTGCAGGAAAAAGAATATATGTCGTTGTTTCAAGATTACTAACTTGAAAGATAAACGAAACATAATGTTTACAAAGGTATTATAGAAACATAATTACTTCATTAAAGAAGTTTATTTGACTTCCTTTTTATTATGTAAATGATTTCTTCCTTTATTTCAACTATTTTATAGCAGCAGATGCGCTGAGTAAATTTATATGTACACGTAAATTTATTCCATATTGTATATACTAATTATACCGTTACAAAATAATTGCAGCGAATCGATCCGTGTGAAATTCAACTTTAATCAACAAATTAATTTAAACTGATTATCGTTGTTTAGGTAAAATTATTTAATCAAACAGCTATTACTGTAGACTTAAATACGATTTAAAACATAAATTATTTCAATCAGTTATTAATTTTGTTCGTCAGTTATTAGAGCTGATAGGTACAATAGGTAGAATTATTGTATATATATAAATATATAATAACCTGCACGTACTTCGAATAATTTCGAAGAACTCAATTCCGTAAAACCAATATGCCCGAGTCGATCTTTTTCAGCAGTAATCCCCAGTTTCCAAAACTAACCATCCTGCGTTCGGTCAGCTTCATATCCAAGCTTCGAATTATATTATTTCGCCGCTACTCGCCTGCGTAAGAATTTTCTTATATTCGCGCGTGTGCCTACTGAATTGTTTTGTAACTGCTTGGCACATGGATTAGAGACCTTTGCAATACGTCGTGCCTCGGTAACCGGGAGCCACGGTGCACTTGTTACCGACCACCACTCGTGATTTCAAAGGCAGTGTCGCCGGAACAAACGCTGTACATGCATCTCTATTTCATATCAAATAATCCACGCTTCTGATCGCATCAAGTATCGCGCCGAGGCCTACACCTGTTCTGATCGCTTTCAAACTGCCTTGCGATTCAAAAAGGAGAGAAGAGTGCTACGCAGATTGTTTGCCGACGTTCTGTGTCAAGAAAAAGTGAACTCGTAAATATTGTACATACATCAAAGGTTTGGTGATTCCATATTCATGCATACACATATATATGACATTTCGATACATTCGCATGCATATGCACACGTATATGTATGTTTTATATGATATAGATGCATGTATACGTATACGATATATGATGTACGTTTGAGTATACGTATATAATATATGATATACGTATATGCATATGATATATGATAAACGTATATGTATGTGCGTATACACGTGA
The DNA here is from genome assembly GCF_028453695.1 of Augochlora pura. Classification (NCBI taxonomy): domain Eukaryota; kingdom Metazoa; phylum Arthropoda; class Insecta; order Hymenoptera; family Halictidae; genus Augochlora; species Augochlora pura. The sequence continues at coordinate 19,475,261 of NC_135774.1, read as the reverse complement.
CATACGATGTATACGTCTATGTATCTGCATATGCCCGTGATACGTATATGGCATACGTATATGCATATGTGTATGAATTTGTATAATGTATATGATATATATATATATGTATATGAAGAAGCCAAAGTGATGAAAATGCAAGTATCGAATGCGAATACGCGATTAAAATCGGTATTCGAGTTTTGATTTTCCCATTCGTGTCGACGGACGGCGAAAAGAGACGCTGTGTATGCGCGAGTGACACGATACGCGCACCGTCTCACGTGGTTTCTGGACACGTCTCGTCGATGCCATTACGTTTTGTAAATGCGTAAAAATAAATGTTCATGGCACCGCACGAACAGGGAGCAAAGTAAACCGGAACTGCACACGAATGGCCAGGACTATTTTGACCGATGGTTTAACGCCGCACTCGAATGTTCAACGTGTGACGGCCGATCGGTGAATATCAACGGATAGATAGAACTGACTTCTGGTATTCGTCTAAATTTCTCCGCGAACATCGTTCCGCCGTTGTTCACGGGGGCGCGTCGAATCTCTCGTTCGACGAAAGCAAATCGAAGTATCGTGTGTTCATTTGTATACGGCCGACTTTCTATTGGATACCTCACAGTTCTGTCTTATCTATATGTACGCATATGTTATAGAAACCGATGTGAAGCACTCTTTCCGATGTAAGTATCGCAGTAGCACTTTATTTTGACGCATATGCAAGCTTAAACACTTGGAGCTTCACGATCAATGAATTGATACTCGATCCGATAGAACGCTTCTGTATAGAGTACACAAAGTAGAACACTTACGGCTTCCACGCAAAATGTTCGTAAGAGGTAGTACTGGCTTGTTTCTCATTCATTTCTTTTGTGTATCTTTCCACGCTATTATTGTATGGACGAAATAAATATCTCTTTGTCAATTCTATCTCTATACCTGGTCTTGTTTCTTGTAATCTCTCTTTCAATTTTGTACGTGCGTTCAATTATAACACGATGTCGACGTCACAATGATTTTCACGCATGTGCCTAAAAATGTCGGTTGAAGAAATTGGACTCGACCACCCTCTAGAAATTAGCCAAATCGGTGAATCGATTCTGCGTGGCAATCGATATTTACTTTGAATCCTCTCTGTTGAAATAACAATATTTAAGAATTGACATAGCTTTTCATTATTTGTGGGCGTAATTTCTATTCTACAGAATGTGTTACTGTTATAGCCATCATTATCGTCGAAATCATTGTCGTTAATTTTACTATTATTAGCTGTAATAGTATTATACTATAATGATATCGTAATTAACAGCATACGAAGAGTTTCTCTATTATACGCTATCGAAAAATTGTAAATTCGCAGGAAAGAGAAATTTGTAGATTCTGCCTTCGTAGTATATGTTGATCAATAACAACTTCAATTCTGGATCGCATTGAATCATTCGAGTTCCTAGATGCATATTTGACAAAACACGTAGTTCACTGTTTTTATCCATAGCATACATCCAGAAATGTTTAATGTGTATGATAAAGGATCGTCACTATCAACGAGATGCGTATAAACATAAAGGGAATAAACGATAGACTTGTTTAAAAAGAAATAACGTAATACGTCAAGGACACCATACACTTCTGTATAATTTCCAACTGCGTCCTCATATTTTGAAACAGCTTGTAGACTTCTAATTTCATAGAACTTAAAGTATGATTATGAAGAACGATGTGTCGTTTGACAGGATCGTCTTCATTGAAGTCCAATGTTTTCAGTTTCCATCGGTACGATATCGAACGAATAACACACACAATACACAGACACACGACATCCCACGGGAACAACAAAAAAAAAAAGAATATATAAACTGAAGCGCATGCGAACACGATTATTTATTATGTGTGCAAATCTCTCTCTCTACATACATATATACATATTTTTATAATTGTTATATAGTTGATAGAACATAAGATCGACTGTACCTATTTAGTTGACACGAATGAAAATGGAATGAGAATTTTCTAGCCACGTAGCCATATATACAAATTACAGTGAATGGTTCCAGACATGATCCACATACCAGTCTCTGCACGTTTACTCGCCGATCGTTTCATAACCACTCTTTCAACTTTCTGTTTCATGCTTGCCCTCTGCCTGGATATCCACCACGCACGTCTTTCGATCGAAAATTACCACGCATACTGTTTGATCTCGTCCCGTCAACGCTTTCATCCCTGGTACCATCCACGATACGAACCGACGCAACATCCCCCACAATCCGTCATGGTCCACCACGCACGTGCCTGAATTACCCTCCAATCCCGAAATTCATCCTGAAACGCCACACGTGCCTGAATTATTCCCCGCTCTTCGGAATCTACAACGACTGCTACGGAACCTCGATCCGCCGATCTTCGATTGATTACATTTATGTGGCGATTGTGACCATTTCCTATCGTCCTGTGGGCTGGGAAACAAACCACCGTAAACCGATTACCATGTTACCCGTTTATATCTAATGTCCGCCTTCAACCGTCCTCTCTCTCTCTCTCCCTCTCTCACTCTTCCCTCTTTTCGTCCTTCTATCCTCCCGCGGATCCGACTTTCACGTACTTCTCACACACACACACGAAATACAAAACTGTGTCGTTGCGCATTACAAACGAACCCACGTATACACACGCGCACATACCATATTATACGCTTGTGTTCACACATTAACGGATTTATAATCGTTTCTGATCAATGAATTTTTGGTGACGGATTGTTTTAATATAAATATATACTCTTTACTATTTATTTTTTTTTGTTTGTTTAAATTTGCTTCGTTTCTTAAAATTCGTGTACGCGTTCACGATTTCTCTACTGTGACACGATAACGTAATCGGTACACGTTATACACGTACACATACGTCTAAATCTATTGATAAACGCTGGCTTGGTATGTGTGCACTGCATTATCGCCGTCATGTTCGCCCCCCCCCCCCCCCCCCCCTCTCTTCTATCACTCGGAAACAACACCAACGACAAAACGTTGCAACGAATACACCCTGGTACATGCATCAACTTGCCACCGAACTAAAACTACAAATGATAATGAAAAAAAAAACAAAAATTACATACGTTTACGTGGGAACGACACATGATTCCGTAAACAACAACACGATGTCGCCGCATGGCGTACCCTTTTATTTTTCACGCGACTTATACATAACCCCGGCTTTTTTCTTCCTACCACTACACTCCTCTACCTTGAATCGACTACTTTTTGTCTGTGCACCAAAATGACAAATAAATATATATGTATATATATACATATACATATATATATTATTCGTTGGAAACGATTAAAATTACGAAAAAAAAAAAATATTACATTCTTAAACATCCTTCTGTGGAAATCCTTCAACCAACAATGCGACAACGAACAAAATCGTCCTAAAATATTGAAAAACAATACGATTAACCACCAACATACTCGTACTCCTTTTTTTCTCTCGTACATGTACCTGGGTGCCCCGAGGGCACGTTCGACGTGCTTCATTTTGATTTTTGGTGCCTTCTCCACCGAATTCGATCAACTGGTAATAAACGGCCTACATTAAAAAAAAATGAATTTAAAAAATATATATGTATAAAACTGCTACCAATACTTAAAAAAAAAAAATACCGTACCGAACACTGCCTCGTTTGCTGCATGTGGATCGCCTTAGCAGCCTTAGCCACTGTCGGGGCCCAAGTGGTCCCCCAAAACGCTCACTGTGTCGTCTACACAGACAGCTGCGGACAGGTAGACTCATTATTGTAACCAGTTTTTTATCTGGGTCTCGAATCTGCATTAGAAGCGCCTGACATTCAGAAAATGCAGCGGAACCGGTTCTCCAATTTGTTGAACTTGTTAAATTTGTTGAACTTGTTGCACTTGTCGCGTTTATCGAACCTGTTAAATTTGTTAAAATGCATGCGTCGTCTCGTCGACCATGTCGTCCGGAACATGTTCGTAAGTTTTCCAAATTGCGTGTAATTCTCGGAAGATCGTTGTGGCGCTTTGATGCAAACTCGAACCTTTTAATGCTGCTAACCTTCAAGGTTAACAGGGGTGAGGAACGCGTTTGATCATCCCACAGTCTAATTTTTTCGCATGAAACCCTGACTGTCGATAAGGCAGTGAATTCACTGAATTCTGAAGAGTTGACGTATTTAAAAAAAAAAAAAGAAAAGTAAATGGGTGATGAAGCACGGTTCCAATCCCTCGGTAACTTTGGCTAACACGTAGCTTTTGGGGGCATCTCCCTCACGACTGCTCACCGCAACTATAACTGCGAATAACCACTGCCTTATCTGGTGTTTGTCTACTATTATTACATCAATAATTATTATTATGCTATTTCGAAAGCGTTGTCGTCACCCTTCCCCCCCCCCCCCCCCCCCCCCCCTTACAGACAAAACCTATTCACGAAGAAAGAGATGCACGCTTCTTATTCAGTAATTAGTAAGATCTTGCTATTAGGCGGTTTCGCATGTATACATATTACAAAATGTATACGCTATACGTGTGTATACATGTACTGTCTGAAGTATTACAAGCCATTTTCTCTGAAAGCTCAGCAGGTAATTAGCATAACTTCTGTACTCTTTTAGATACAGTAGGACTATTAGCTGAAATAGATGATCATTTTATGTACAATAGAGTTCTCTGAGCTTATGCGTTTGTGTTATTGAATTGATGAAAAGTTTAAGGATCTTTTTGTTGCATAGTTAAAGAGTTACGATGAACGACACTTTTTTCAAAAATCTCTACAGACGTATTCGAATTTGAGAATGTTTTTACTGACTTATATTTTTAAACACTTTAAATTATATTAAATCTATCACGTTTACACTAGCTAATATACTGAAGCACTTTCTCAATGTGTTTAATCAAAATTAACCTAAGCTGTATCTTGTTCATTAATGAAATAATTTCAAGGTGTAAGGAAAAAAATATTATTCATCTAACGTTATTATAATACAGATCAAAATCTTTAAAAATAATAATAGTATTTACTATTATACTACGTGAATTAGTCAAACAACTAGTTCTACCTCATTTTGTGAACATAAAAAATATTCTGAAAGCGTCGTACAACAAAGAAGTATGTGTGTGTGTTATTATGAATAGCCATTATCATCGAAACTCTTTATCTATGTAGAACATTAAAATAAGTATATCAACTAAATATTTTTCAATACGTTCAGTTATCTGAGTAAAAAAGAAAATTTTATACAAATTCGATCTGAATAAATTAAGGGGAGCTCCACTCGTATTCTTAATTGTCAAATTAGAAAACTCATTTGCCATGCTGCTTAACTAAGACAATAAAGTTGTTAATAACCGCTGCCTTTTTCAGAGAACATAGTTTGTATATACTTTCTTAGCTTATTATGTATACTTATACATATGTGTACGGTGTGTTTCACACAAGTGTACGAAATATCAATATTATGTAACTATTGAAGGTAACAAAAAAGTTTTTCAATGGAAATTAGATGATCTGAATGATGAAACTTTCTGGTTGAGATGAAACCATTTTTTTCGATTATTTGATTGTATACTTAAAATCGAATTCAAAAATGTAATTCGTCTCCAGCTAAAATTGTGTGCTTTCACGTCATTTAATTTCCATTTAAACGCTTTCTTGATGTTTCACTAGTTTTTGTACACTTACGTGAAATATACTATATCTATGCACATGTCTATGAATGTATACATGTACATGTATACATTATATATTTATTATTACATCTATCATGCCATTGTCTTGATATATACGCTTCTTTCATTAACGTTGCGCGTTTATTGTGAATCTTTTTATTACCGCGATACGTCTGATATACAATCAGACTGCAAGTATACAGGAAGTTCCTCGTCTTCTCGTTTCTTCAAGCATTTCTCTGATTTTTATTTTTTTGGGAAATATCGTTTGTTCGATGAAAACGTATGTCTGAACTTTACCTTGCTCTTTTACGTCAATTTAACAGAACGTAACGATGTGATTCATTAATCTTTCTCTGTGCATATGTAGAACAAATGGAAAAATTAATGAATATTAACATCCTTTGATTTTCATCATAAAGTTGTATTTAAAAATTCGTACGAAATAAAAAAATCTTTCAATTCACATATAAATTCATGATATCGCGTGTCTACAATAGGTCAAATTTTCCAAATCAATAAAAATTATAGAACTGGAGGAATGAAGTTGACCAAGACACCCTGTATACGTATTTTATTTACATTATTCTCGGATGCTTCAATATCGAAATTAATTTGTCTCTGTATCCTACCTTTTCTGTGCATCTTTTTTTTATCGCACTAGAATTTCCACACGGTATAGACTGTTTGTTAAATAATGTCCGATATGTACTGCATGTATATTGATATTAATGTTCCTATAATAGATTCGTTGCGTCACAATGCTTCCGTTCGATTCGCGATCCCCCTTGTCGATTTATTAATGATCATTTTTTATGTATTACTTATTATTGTTATTATTATTGTCTAGTCGGATATTCGGGTAATTAGAGTCGCGTTATTTCGGACAGAACAATGGTGAGACTATTTCAAGAGAATAATACTGCAGTAACAATTAAAATAATAGAGTGGAATACTAGTAGCTGATAAAAAGACACTGTTACGTAGAAAATTTTTCGCTATGCTACTTTCTGTAAATGATATCCGATTACTAGAAGGTGTTACTCTTCGTTTACGTAGTTGAACCGTAGAAAGAAAAGTTATATCTAGATGGTCATGGTAAATTTATAATATAATATAAGCAAGCGTACAAAATAAGAATTGCTGATAAAATCATACGTACGTTGTGTAAAGTGTAGAAGTACGAAAACAGTGTTATTTTAGTCGGTTCACGAATCACGGTCTTTGACAAAAAAAATTGATAATGTTCGTCCGATTTTAAAGATTGCCTTCATAGCCGAATGATGAAATTGTTCCACAATAGAGAATCGTCCACCAAAATGAAATATTATTCTCCCGAGATTCGACTTCCAAAACGTGCAGTACCTTTCTCCCGTTCTCTCTGGTCTCGATCCAGGTCATAATTTATTTATCGCTATCGCCAAAACAAACACGAGAATTCTATCGCTTGCATAGAGAGCTTCTGACGCCTATAGCCGGGAATAAGCTGAAAGAAACTGATAAAAAGGGTGCAAATCAGGAACGATTACGCGTTGTCACATTAACGAACTGCCTACAAAACAATTGACAAAGCTTTCCTCCATCCTTGAAAACAAATTCGATCGCGTTCCACAAATCTCTCGACTCGAGTCGAACAAAACGGTTTAACTTGTACCTTGTCTTTGTGAGCGTAATCAGCTCTATTGTTATGGTTGCGGAGTCGCAGTTGCTATAGTGTTGAACTTATTTGCAGTAGAATATTATTAATTTGACAGCTTACGACATCCCATATCCACATTATACGAATGCCAATAATCGCTGACTTTGTCCAGCCACCTACGGCAGTTTCGGTTCGCAGGCGTGGATCAAACCCCCATACCCCCCAAAACAATACCCCCATGGATCTATCTTTATCTATCTTCCGTAGCTTTAGTAATGAGTGGATGTGTGTGTTTCAAGTCTTGTAATTCACGCACGCGAACCAAAACCCGGCGGTTCTATCGAGTCGGCTTTTGGCAGCACACGAATGCTTGGGTGATGAAGAGAGCAGCTCCAACCCCTTGTGTAATCGAATCAACAATTATGATTCATGGTCGATCATCACGTCAAACGGAGGAATTTCTTTCATTTTATTTTTAATATGCTCGCCGCTAATTCATCAAACCACTGTATAAGTAATATCGTCTTTATACGTGTACGCGATACGAACATGATTCGGTATTTTATTTTACGTAAACGTCGTTTCAGGCCCATTACATCAACAAAATAGATTTCCTACTAAATATTCCGTGTAATAATAATTTAAGTTTTATTATGAGACGTTAATCAGTCTGCTCGTGCCAATATATCTTATTAAAATTTCCTTTGACGTAGATGTTGAAATAATTATTATAGTTTGGTAATCTTCGGTAAAAGATGTGGAATTTACTGAATCGTATTGTTATTTGTTCATTGAACTTATTGTACGAGTTAAAGTATGAGTTGTTCTGTTAAAATAACATTTGAATTAGTCGGTTAATCGTTACAAAAGAATCTATATAATTTGACGAAATTCTATTAAAATCATGGTAAAGTAACTTTTTAAAAATGGTTGATTAAATCTGTAGTTAATACTTTCTGGCCTATGTATACGCTATTTTCTAGATTTCACACTTACAAATCTACAGGAATTACTGCAAAATGTCTTGACGCCAACTGACAGATACATAATAATACCATACCAAAAAATGATTGTAACAATCTTACGATACTATAATACCTCTATGATATATTTATAGATACATGATTAACGAGTAAACAGAATTTTTGCATCTTTTCCGACATCTCGCAAAGACAAAATTACTTATTATGTGATTTGATATGTGCCACCATCTTCGATAATTAAAACGCGTATGATCACCACCCAAGCAGAAACCACCCCCTTCTCCCGGGCCATTATTTGCATGACCAGACTCTGTGTTTGTAGCAAATTATCTCTTTACGCAGTTGCAAGAATTATTTGTTATTATTATGATCATTATTCTTATTCTTATTACGGTTTATATATTATATATTATATATATTATTATACACGTAATATGTATATATATAATATACACATATATATACATCATTGGTCATTTTATTCTTTCCCTCTTTTTCTCGTTACCACGGTTGTTCGTAATTAAGTTATTGATCTGTTGCTGTGTTTCTAATACATTGTCGCCATAACGTGGTAGAACCGGTGACTGCTTGACAAAGAAAGAAAATGATTTAATTTTCAGTGACTTCTACCTGTCTCTTTCTTCATTTGTTTTTAATACACCCATATATTTTGCACGCTTTTATGGTGAGGCTATGGTATTATACTTCCGCGCGATACGGTTTCGCAAATTGTTTCATCGTACGTACACTGTAAGAGTTCATTAATTTTTGTTATTTTCTAGTTTAACGGTTCTCTCTTCGTAGATTGTTAATGCTTCTTTAACCTAACAATTTTTTTTCGCTAACCACCGAGACAGAGTTTCTTTTTCTCACTCTATCTATCTTTCTGTTTCTCTTTTACTAACTCGCTCTCTCTCTCTCTCTCTTTTTTTATCTCTATCTGTTTCTCTCTTTCTTTCACTTTCTTTCACTTTCTTTCTATCGCTCTATACATATCTCTGTCTCTCTTTGATGATTTCAATGTCTCATCTATTTGCTGCATTTGTCTATTATATTCTCAGAACGTACGAATTCGAGTTTCCTATATACGAGTGTACGTGTGTGTTTCTGGCTGTCTGCGCGTGTGTCTCTGCGTGTGTGTGTGTACATATAATATGCATACATCTTTCGCTCGGGACTAATCTAAGGAACGGGACGATAGTGTAGCTAGACTCTGGAGTATTGTACACAATTTTTGCATATTCTTTATTACGTTATATAATGTGCGGGCCATGAGAAACAGAACACTGTGATACGTTCATAGAATTTTAAATCGATGACAAATGTGTAGAACATAATTTAAACAAAATTTTAATTTCATATTTCCTCGATCGTAAATATCAATTACGACGAAATTGCTAGATTAATTTGTCACCTCCTCAATTTTTTTAACTCGTTCAGAGTGACATCAGCGGAGCACGAACATTACAAAAATGAATAAAAGTAAACAACATTGTTTCTCTGTTGAATAATTTTAATAAGTTGTAATCAACATATCAACGTTTTTAGTTTCTTTTAATTTTTCCACTATTCCATGTTTCACCTATACAATTTTTACATGAATATATAAAATCTACAGTCCACATAAAACACTTAAACAAATTTGAAGATATGCCACCCTTGATCTATGCGAAGCATTTGTTCTACATATCTATCTCCTTTTTAAATTTGTAGAAAACGTACCAGTGTTTTGTTTCTCGTGTACTCCCTGTGAATACATACGTACTTGTAATAAACACCATAAATTTTCTACGTTTCTTTTTGAACTTGTTTAGAAACGACCGAAGTATTTTTCGTAGTAATGAATTATTTTTCCAGTTGAAGTGAAAGATTTATCAGTATGCAACGTTCTCTTTGCGGCCATATTATATCTATACACGCACACGAGTGATACGATTATTGTTTCTCATTCTTACTGGTCAAGTCTTACATTTTAAGTCACTGTTTAGCAGAACCGTATTTTCCAGCCAACAGCGGAACGTTTCGAACGAGCCGCGACACGTTGCTTTCCACGATTTTTGTTAACACTAAAATTTCAGTCTAGTCATTGTGCTGAATGGCCCGCTGAGAAGAGGGCTTTTTTTATCCATCACTTGATTCGCAAATTATACCAAATTCCAATTATTAACGGTGTTCCGACCTTTCTCGTCTTCTTTCTAGAAATCGATATCAATAAGACAATCACTATGCTGAATATCTTAGTTGCTTCGACAAAATTTGCGAATCAGATCCTTGTTTACAGGCACGCTCCTTGCACACAAAGTGTCGGGAATGATAACTTACGGGAAAAAAAAAGAATAGAAAATAGTAATTTGGAAGACATGATCACGCGTGAATCGTCAATAAACGAAACAGAATCCTTTGCTCTCGCCCACTTTTGGAAAGTCAATTCTTTTTTGAGTCCGACAACCGTGGTGTCGTATCGTAAGAAAAAAATCTTATCAAATCAATGAAAACGAGCTTTGTAGCTTGCGTCGATTGAACCGAAACCAAACCAATCATACAATCGACGAATAATATTACGAATAATGAAGTTAGGCGATTGCCCTGTTTGAAAATGAAAAAGTTCTACTGCAAATTTTCCTCTTAATTCGATCTGCCCGAATAATCGACGCATCAAAATCAATTAGATCTTGTCTTCGCACGAAGAATATGATGATGTGTCGTATCATGTCGCAACAGTTTTCTTTCAGTGAACAACTCTGTCGATTATTCGCGCACTAGTAGTAATTAATAAATATTCGTATTACGATCCGATTTTTTAGAGCATGTAATGTACCGTGCATATGCTCTAACACTGAACTGTCTGAATGTGCTCGATGATGTTCGAGAGACAAAATTCCATTTGTCTCCTTTTGAAAGTGGTGAGAGAATGAATGGTGGTTCTGTGTTCCGTGTGCTTGAGGTGAGATACTGTAAGAGTTGTCCCCTTTTTGTTGTAACTACTGTTCGCGAGCACTTGGCAAGTACCTGTTATAAAAGTACCTGGCACATTTTCTTTCAGTTACTGGACACCCTCCCGGTGTGCCAAGATTTTAATCGACAAGTGTGCAACCGTCCCGCCTGCAAGTTTATCCATCTCAGTGACGGTAAGTTTCATTCGTTCGAGTTGATCGGGGTTGTTTCCACCCCCCTGAGGATTACACACGAAACTCTTACACAGCAGAACACACTAATCGAATATTAAACTCGCTTTGCAGTTTCTTCTCTTGTATTTTCTTATCTTTCTTTTAGATTTCTGACGCACGGCGATGTAATTGTTTCTTTATTTCAGTGGACTTTCCAAAAATTGATCGAGGGAAGCTGCCTGTAAGAATATTAATGGTTCTTAAATTGTGCGTTCCATATACACTTGACGATAATACTTTCCATGAAATTTCATTTCTATTACTACAATCTGGAAATTTTTAATGCATTTAATAACACAAAATGAATAATTTTGTCGATGCTTGTACACATTTCCATAGCAAAGACAATTAACATTTTCAGTTACAAAAATAATTAGCAATCAGTGCTTCCGAGTCACGTCAATTTATAAAATATTGGACAGCATAGTGTTGTTAACTATTATTTAATAACGTAGTACGGAATCCTAAATTTGTTTTCTTCTATTACGCAGAAAAGATTACATATTTTGAAAAAGTAAAATATAGCAAGAAACTTATTATCAATTAATAAATTAATGAATACTGTAACAAAATGTTACACTAGCTGTCTTGGACGTTAAAAAGAAAAAGTTGTGTTCGAATATTCATTGAGAATGGAAATTGCGAGAAATCACGCGCAAGGTTCGTCGAAACATTCCGAAATAAACCAAGCACAGAAAGCTCGTGTTGACCTATCGTTTGCTGAGTCGTTAAACAATCTCTTCTCCTAATGTTACAGGAAACGTGGAGGTGATCGAGAATCGCGTAACTGTGTGCAGGGACGCAGTGAAGGGCGCGTGCATGCGACCCCAGTGTAAATATTATCACATACCGGTTGCGTTGCCGCCAGCGCCCCTGATGGCGATTACATCACCTGGGACGCCCTAGTTACTCCTTCTCGTTTAGCGGATAACACGACGAGGCGATCAGACAGATAGAGAAACCGGAGAGGGGAGAGCACTAGCGAAACAGTGCGAAAAATGAATGCGATAGGTTCGGAAGCGAAGGGAAAGGAAGAAAGAGAGCTGCGAGCGCTGAATGGGGATGAAGGGGACGAGAGAGGTAGATGAAGGGGGAGATTGGCTGGAAATGGGAAATGATAGGGACGGATCGGGAAGGAAGGAACGGAGAGGGCAAGAGAGAATATATTAGAAACGTACGCAGCACGAGTTTCTTGAGCAAGCGATTCGTCGGATCGGCTTGATCGTCGAAGATCGAGGAAAAGAGAGAAAAAGGATATAGCAGCGGCAACGCAAGTTCCAACTGTTTCGTCCTCGTCGTTTACATCGTCGTCCACATCGGAAGAACCGACTCGATTTTATTTCATCCTGCTCTGCGAATCTCCTTCGACGCATGCGTTACCATTAAATGGGGAGGGGAAGATAGACACACCGAGAAGCAAACTATGACCGAAGAAAAAGGGAAGAGAACAAAATCATGCAGATTCTACTTTATTTTCCTTCTTTCGATCGGAGCTGAACGATTTCGACGAGATTCCTACGACAATCGGCCGGCTGAAGTCGATGTACTTCGACTTCGAAACCTCGTCATAACGACGCGGCCCTAACAAGAAGAGATCTCTAGATCGTTGAAGGGCTGTATAACAATCTCTATGGATCAACGGAGCCGCGCCGTGGTGACGAGGGAACGTTGATTGTCTCTGAACGTCTTGTTGCTCGCTGGATAGACGGCTATCGATAGTTTTGTGCGTTGATACTGGCGCTATGTTCCGCTTAGTTTTCTAGACTAGGTTAACAAATCTTCACCGACTAGTCGCTTGTCTTTAGCGAAACGGACAGTGAAGATTAACTTAGAACCGTCCCGCAGGTTGCTTGATACACAACAGACGAGCGTCATTAGACGAGGTCTTCCTTGATCCTGCCTTCTCATTTTCTTTGTTCATGCCGCGACCGGTCCTGAAAGAAAGAAACACTAAGCGAAGTTGCGATTCCGAAAATCCGACGAAGTCGTTCAGTTTCTCTGTCTAGTGCTATTGTTCTCTTCCCTGGTATCTTTCTTTCGAGTACGAGCAAATTACGTAACCAACGACGCTCTTTAAACTGCGTTACACTTCTGCAGATGGCCTCGGTAACGCTACGGCATACTTCTGAGCGTAATATTTGTCGTCCTGAATACTATTGCACAAATGGCGTCCAGCTGCGTCCCCGGTTCCTGGTCGATAGTCTACGATCGTGTACGCTAACGACCAGAAATCAGCGGATAGCAACCACGACGTGATAACCAAGTATAATCCCTAACTATGTACATACTTCTGGATTCGAAAAGTTTTAGAACTTAGATCATACTGAGTTGAGACCATGATATTACTTCGAGAAGATACTTGATTAATCGTAGGATTAAGTTGTCCTAATTTGCATTATAGTATGTATTAATCTCCACGTGTGATTCATCATGATCTTTATTTAACTTTACAACGTAAACTTTGTTCCACTGACTGATTTCTTTTAACACTTCCATCAGCTCTGGGCTAGAACTATCAGGTAGTATCAGGTAGATACTATTGTTTCTATTCTTCCATGATTCGAACCGAAAGAAAGGGAGTGTCAGTTATGAATACAAACTATAATATAATTAGCAGAAGTTGTTAGTAGGAAGCAAGGTTGGTTTGGTAAATGTCCTTTTCTTTAACAAACTGTTTTAATAATGTTAAAATATTTTATAAAACGATATAATACTTTGAATATTCTTTTATTTGTTTCGGTATTATATCGATACGAACGTTTTATAATATCGAATCATTATCGAACTTGATATCTTTATTGATAATAGAATCTGGACACCAGATTGAAACTTGTTATCTTTTAATTTTACTTTCTCTAGAGATTATATTTATAATTGCAGCGTTTCTTGCAAAAATAACACAACTGGGGATTTAAGTACTGCAAAGAATTGTTCTGAAAATTGGTTAATTTGCACAGACTCGGTGAAATAGAAATATGAAATATCGGTTGATTTCATTCTTTTCGAGAACGAGTCATTTTAGATGAACTGGCAAATTTCGAGGATAATTAAAGTACGCGCGAGATTGATTTGAATAGGTTACATCTGCATTCGTGTAATTATTGTGTTTAAGTACTTCTTCGATGATATTAAGGAACCTTAGAAGATTAAATGGCGTCGAATTAACGATTTCTGTCTGGACCAGCCATTGCTTAATTTAAGAAAATAGCACGACGGACTAAATATCTTGTTATAGGGAAAGCAATGCATTTTCGTTAAATCATTAATACGCATCGATTCATTCTGTGTGACGTTACGTAAACTTTTTAAGAAAATTTTGAAGGCTGATCAAAGTAGGAACACGCGACAAAAGATTCGCGTGAATCTACGTTTGGGCGAAAACACACACACACACACACTCTTGGCCGGAGCATATTGTTTATTTCCTATAATTACGAGGTTCGGATATCGGGAACCGCAGAACCGTTATTTTCATGCAGATGTTAAGAGAACGGTGAAATGATCGAGGACGTTTCTAATCTAGACGAGTGAAAGGGGGTCCGGGCGATAAAGATAACTTAACGTCTAATGAAGTTTTTATACACGTATATATTAAACAAATTCCACTTATATTTTGTTTCTATATCAATATATTATTGCGTATGCATATACGTTTGGGCTGATAAATGAACGTACGTACATACGCCGTGAGACACTGATCGATCGATACAAACGATTGGTATTTGATCGAAAGAGAGAGAGAGAGAGAGAGAGAGAGAGAGAGAGAGAGAGAAAAAACAAAACAACCAGAAATAATAGAACAGAAAAAGGAAGAGATAACGACCGGTGATCAGAGGACGAAACGATACATACATATAAATATAAGTATAAATATATAATTAAATAAATAAATAAATAAATGAATAAATAAATATGTTCTTCCGTGGGAGGAACAAAGCCTTACATCAAGGTTTCCGGCGGCTCTTTGATTTTCGAACGATTTATTTTTTGTTTTCTCCATTCGCGGAGAGGAAACGCCGAAAATCTACACACTTTAGGCGAGTAAACGCTATTTAATTACTAACACGACAAATGTATATGACAAATATATAAATATATATATATATATACTATTTATATATGTATATATACGTATATATGTATCCGCACATATGTACGTATATGTACACTTATATAAGAAATTATATTTAATTAAAGTAATAGAATTTTTTGAGAGGATGCGAGGTTATTGTACGAAAGAAATAAATTAAGAATGAACATGACAAGCACAGAAATATAAGTATGGTAGTGAGGGGGGGGGGGGGGGTTAGGGGCAAATTCGACAAAAACATCATTCGGAAAACGTATAACAAATGGCACGGAAGTATATTCGTGTGGAAATGATTTTATATTCGCTAACTATTTACGTGAATAAGTTTCGAAAACTTCTACTGCATCGTATTCGGACGTTGCAGCGTTTTCTTCCCGATTTGTCGCGCGAAGGACCCACTATTGACCGTGTGTTTTTCGACGTTCTTACAATTTTATATCATCTCGAACCCTCGACACAACTTTGTTTCATACTCTACGCCCTTATGCATTATTTACTCGTTTTCTTTAGTGTAATCGAGAAATGAAAGTAATCCATGCAATCGAAGCATAAACACAATTTTAACGTGATATACCATATATTGTATTTTTGGGGGATACTTAAGGAGTTTTATTGGCAACGCGTAAAGGGCAGTAAAAGCAGATCTGGGTTCTACACAACGTCTCTGTATATCACGTCGTATTTACGAATCTCAAATTCATTGAACGTACTTTACCAAAAGTACGAATAATTTTCGTGATATTTAAATTGTTATGACCACGGTTAGACGTCGGAAGTATTATATATACATCTTATAGTATTAGATAAAAGTATTTCGTTCGGTGGAACGTGTATATCATTTCATTGATCTAGACACGCTGTGAGATTATTTTGATTCGCGCCGTTCTCCTGAAGCCCGAATAAACCTAGAAAATAAAAAGAGAAAACGATAAGAGAATACGACCGTCCAGGAAAAATCTTTGAATCATTTCCCCGACCAAGCCCCGTGAGAGCGAGTCTTCTCGTTCGTTGAACAATTGCAACGAGGAAACCGCGTTTGTTGTGGTAGCGATGTGGTAGGCCGGGTCCTTTGCGCGCTCTTTCACTACTTGTACAGGCCACAAAACGACCAGACTATTCCTTTCGATTAATTGATTGATTGATTAACGGGCATACCACGCGACACACATACAGAAACACATTCGGAATTTAAGAATCATTATTTTCATCGATTAAAAACCGAACGGTAACTTCAATTATTTAAACGACATATGTAGGTATAAACGAAGTACTTTAACGACAAACTAACTATAGGTTTATTGATACGAAATAATTGAATAAAGAGAAAATGGAAAAAATAAATAATAATAAACGAGCGATTAAACGATTACACAAGTAAATGTTCCTGTACAGCATTTAAGAATCAAAGAACATACTTATATCGACGATGCATACAAAATAAAACACGAAAAGGTTTAGCAACTTGAGATGTTTGATTTGTTGTGACGTTCGTTCAGTTTCGTTCTTTTTCTTTCAATTTTTTGGTATTAGAGGGGAAAGATCATGAAAAATTCAATGCTGTAAATTATTTGTGTACATAGCTTTAGACTGTATGAAGAGATTAAGAAAGTTTCGAAGAATTTTAGGTCATCGTAGAATCCAGAAATTACACGTGGTTCCGCAAACGTGATACGGAGAACGTTTTTTACCAGTGAGATATATATAAACATAAAAGTATATATTTTACCGCGCTTTCTTCGCCGTGAAATTCCACTGTTCCGACATTCGAGAATCTAGTCACGAACATGTAGCTATTCCTTTCTTTTCGACGGGATATATTTTTGAAGATAGAAGGCTGCCTCTTCAAATATCGCTGGTCCGAGTACCGTCGGCGCATCGCAGTTACGGAGGGACGATGGATCCCTTGCGAATCAACTAATTCGCGTTCGTGTCCTCGTGCATCGTAGACGACTTAGAGAACATATAATAGGTGATAGAAAATGTCATTCGCACGAAGAATCTTCCGATTCAGTAAATACCACCGATATTTCTGGAGGTGTTCTTTTATCACTGTCGTTTCGTGTATGAACAAATATAAAGATTTGGTAGAACGATAAATAACAACAAGAAAAATGGAAAAGAAGCGAAAAAGTTAGACAGAGCAAGAAAATACGGACGAGTTCCTCGTGACTGCATCTAGCATGCGGAGATGGGAAAAATTTTCTGCGAATAATGTACAACGAAGTGAAAGAAATATTAACAAACGGCTGATCATTTTTATTCGATCGAACGCATTATCTTTCGCATTATCTTTCCGCCGATTATCCTGACAAACGGGAAAGCAAAAGCAACCATTTTATCGTTTACGATTATTCGAGATCCTTGCCTGAAATTTTGCCCGTCTCTGCCAACTATGTTCATAAATAGAATTATATAAAGAAGAAACGAGAAGCATCGTACGATATACCTATCTGTATAAAACTATAAGTACAATAATTAACGAATGTCCATTTAAGTAGCGCCGAGAAGGAAATGACGAGAACGTTTTTAATTGCGATTTTTATCGTGTTCAAATATCTTTCAGACAATGTTTTTTCTTTCCCTGCGAAATCGAATCACAACGGTGTGCCGTTCGACTCTTTCTGTTAAACTAGGTGATCGTGAGTGTGATATATTCGAATTCGTCCCAATCGCTGCCAATCATCAAGCAATGTTTTTCCGTTGTTTCGAGACAACCAGAAATGTCAACGATCGAGCGAACGAACGTGTTTCCTCGGCTCGAGACGACTTGTGTTACGTATTTCGCGCGCGAACGTGTTGCTTAATACTTGTCCTTGAGAGTAAAACTTTACCAACGGCTAACAGCCCCGAGAATACATACCTCTTTAACAGTTTACTCTCAATTAAAACGACTGTCTTTATCGTTGAGATTAGAACTCGCAAGTTTTCGGTATCGTTCGTTCTTTATAAATACGTAGACACGGTGGTCTCGCGAGGGGGCCACTGTTGCGATTAGATGGACACCGCGACGTGTTAGAAGCCATTTTTTTTTTATTTCTGTACGAAACGAAACGGATCACGCATAGAACTTTCGAATGAACGAGATCGAATAGTAGTAAACCCGTCTTTCCCTTCAATACCAAACGTTCTCGCAAATAATACACCAAGTATTATAACTAAATAATTCATAACCATGCCAGTACGAATGAGAAGGGGAGAACGACGATAGACGAAGGTTGCGGAACGGGCGCGCTACTCCGCCAACGTCAGCGGAGTCAACTAAACCCGTTCTCCGAATGGAAAATCTCAAAAATCTGTATATATGTAGTATATAACGTACGTAGATAGGGCTAAGAAAATATGAACTATAAACTATAATATCTAATGAAAAGAAGAAACGAAAGGTAACATAACAAAAAACGATCCAACTTGAGTCAAGGGTTTTAGCTGCTGCAGCAAGCAATTACAAAAGCGGTTGAAAGCAAAAATCAATTATTCGTAAAACAAAACAAAGAGTTCACTCGCTTGAACGCCATGTCGCCATTACTAATGAATCGATGTATCCTGGTAAATAAATGGGGAATCGAGTAAAACTGTTCGGCGACGGCGGGTTCATAGGACAATTTATATGTATATGCTGTCGCTTTGACGAGACAAAGAGTGCTGCTTTGCTAGGCCATCGAATAGCATCGATAGGCAGGGGAAACGGTGTTTCCGAGGAAACGAGGTCTGACCCTATTCTCGGATGGATTTGATTTTTGCGTGTTCCGGTAATCGGCATGTCTACGTGACTCCCATAACGTCGTATATCCCAGCGTTTCTTTACGATATCCAATCTATTTACGAATAATTTACGGCCAAGAAATTATGAACGGTTCCGAATAATATTATCTCGGCAGTTTTGATCTTTGAATCTATTCGGCAATCGATTTTATAAATATTTTATTGTTAAAAATAAGATATCGAACATTCAAAATCACTGTGTCCAGAAACTGTATCGATAAACATCAAAATTGCCTCTTAAAGAATTACACTCCAGCTACCTTTCTTTTTACAAGAAAAAGAGAAGAATAGAAAGGCCTCGTTCCACGACTCCGTTTTCCTTGCAAACCGCCATTTCTTTGGCCGCGAAATATATATCCGCGTGTACCTATCTAGCTTTTTGTGCGCAACGCATTTTTTGACTCTACCGAGAGAAAACGGAGCAATAGACGAAATGGTTCGAGTGAACAGCCAGTCCCGGTGAATGCTATTACAAAAACAGAGACAGAAAAAAAACGTGGAAAACGTCGGCGAACAGAGTAGGAGGTCGAATGAAAATTTCAACGGGCACGTATTCGCTCTGCAGAGCACTGGTTACTACGGATTGTGAAGCACGCTATTGGCTACTTAAATGAAAACGGGATCGAGTGTTCGGATATTTTGGTACATTTTCATTTGGATCGCGCGTACTGTCTCGACTCTGCGGGCCGCATACGAAAACGTGGTCATTAAACGCCGATCAGAATTCTGTAGATAACCCGTCCATGGTTCGCGGTAGAACGCGAGAACGGTTATCAATGGTCCGCATCTGAGAATAGTCGGCTGACTGAGAGCAAAAGTGACTGAAAAGAAAGTGGGAAAGAGAGAGAGAGAGAGGGGAGGGGGGAGAGGAAGAAGGAGAACGAACGGATAGAAACTGTACCGATACAAACTGAAGTAAATACATTAACAGACCGTCCACACCAGGGACAAGCTTGTCCGATGAAAAAGAACGAAAGCATGTGATGCAGGATCAACGATGATTTTCTTCAAGAAGTGTAAGAATTGTAGAACTTTAGTTCTAGAACAGTATGTGTAACCGGTACGCTGCGGATGTTTGCGCGAATCCCGAATTTCGTTGATTTACCTGACAAAAATTAGAATTTTATAACGTTCCGTATTGTTTTATTAGCTTAACGCGAGATAAAAATACGAACGCTTTTCGTCATTCCCAAACATCCTATTTATATTATAGTTCTTTATAGAATTCCACGTGCTACTACTTATTACGTTTGCACAAGCATCCGCAGCTAAATTACAGTCAGGTTCAACAAAAAAAAAATGGTCTAAATAGCGTCGTGAAAGAGCCCGGACGTATACGCTTCTGAAGTACGCTAGATACATCTATATACATAAATACGTAATGTATATATAATATATATGTATATTTATATATATATATACGTATATGTGTACTGTATAATATACTATATACATATATATTATTATATTATACATATAATATGTTATATACACATATTAGTAGGTACAACAGAACGAATATATATGGATATACATATAATATATTTTTGACTTTTATTCTACAGTAACTCGTAAGTGGACCGTGTGCGAAGATAATTAACTAAACAACGGACAAGTCTCCTTGGTTACAAATATACGTTAGAATCGCGTTCACGAGTTTTGGCTGCTTGACACCTTTTCAATTCCTTCTATGGATCCAAGTGGTCAGTATTCTAATTCCGTCGCATAAATGAGGATCAAGCGGCCTCGAATCTCTGTCGGAGACGACTCAGGAATCCGACTTGAAGTCCACTCGACGCAAACCAGTCGCTGACGATAGAAAAAAAAACAAGAAACTGGGAAGAGAAAGAAAAAAAAAAGAAAAGGTGGAAGAAAATGGAGAAGAAAAGGCTGACAATGAGAGCAACCGGGTTCCTCTGCAGAGCGATAGTGCTCACGCGTGTTGCGCGGGGTGTTTCCCTTGTTGGTGGATAAAGAATCATGCACAGAAAACGAGAGTAACGAGGTGAACGAGAACTCGAGCGCGGTTCGGTAACAATACAACAACTAGAATTTTTGTTGCATGTGCGATGCACGTATAGTGACGCCATTTACTGTGCGGGCGCGAGTCCGCGCACGTACAGAAATAAAACATGTATTATAAGTGTATAGAAAGAAAGAAAGAAAGAAAGAAAGAAAGAAAGAAAGAAAGAAAGAAAGAAAAGGAAGAAGTGTAGATGGGAATAGAAACGAAAAGAGAATAGATGAGAAAAGACGAGAAAAGAATGGAAAAGAAAAAAAGTGTACATAGTTATATCGTTCGAGCAGTTGCTCCCACTTCAAGAGAGTTCCTTTTTATTCAAATTACTGTTATAGACACGTATAGGAGAACAAGATACAGTGCGAACACAAAAAACAATGAACGGTGTTGGCCGCACCTAACGACGGCCGGAGAGATCGCCAACGAACGAGAAATGCCCCGTGTGCATGTAGTCCCTTCGATTTCGAGTACAAGTACACACAATGAAACAATTTATCTAGATGGACATAAAAAAGAAAGGATAACACGCAAAAAAACTCAAGAAATACGAAGACAAAACCGATACACAAGTTTTTGAAACGACTCTTTCAAAATAGACAAACGAGAAAAAATAAGACGATCAGGAGAAGTTGAAACGCGTTTATTCGATATTGATAGCTATCGATGTTAAAAGATTTCTCAATAATTAAACGTTCTTTGAAACTAAGCTAACGAGAACTAATAGTATTTTTCGAATCTAGATTATTAACATTAGCAAGTACATCGTAGCGTGTACACGATTTTAGCAGGTAGAGACAAAAACGGGAAGAGGAAAAAAGTTTTACCGATCGAGTAATTTGCATGTTAGTGAATCCATCCTATCTCTAGTAAGCTTCTGGTAGTTACGGTAGTCACGTGTAAACACTGCTGTTACTCCTCATGAACGAGCGAATACGATTTTAGATCGTCTCTAATTGCTTTCTAAATAGTTATTACATTCTTCGAATTGCGGCGATACGAGATAGGGTACCGATGGTATCCCTTCGTCGTTTTTCCGTTAATTATCCGCTTCTTTCGAATCTTTCAACTCCTTCAGCTTACTCCTCTTACCTCTCTCATTAAGAGAAACCGACGGAAGAAGGGACGATTGATCTCGCGCTGACTAACGTTTAGTGTTTAATATAACTATTATTGCCGAGACGTAACTAATAAACGATGGTAAAACTTCATTTATACGATATATCACGAGGGAAATGATTGAGAAGGAGTATATTCATCGGACTCAGATTGCTATCACGCGAGGACGAAACATACCGTCAGAGTAAAATACACTCCACTTTCCCGTTCAGTGCGAACATTTTCGACGCAATCAACAGACTCTACAAGGAGCTACGAAAATTCACAGTTCACGATGAATTTATGGGCGAGGACAGCACCCTCTCGAGCATGCCAAGCGTAAGATTATAGCGTCTTACAATTCGTTTGCAAGACGACTATGTCGATACGTGTATCATTCAATATTATCGCCAACTCTTGGTAGCCAGAGAGCATGTCCGTTCTTGGATCGGTGTTGTCCGCAAGCGAGACGCTTTGTCGAAATTGTTTAATTGCTTCGTACGTACTGTATTTACATCGAGGACGTGTACTTAAGATAACGCGGAAGATTGAACGGAAGGTGCTTATCTTGGTCAGCACTGTCGTCAGGTGCGAAACTATCTCAACGCGATAGAATTTTCGTCCGATAGCGATAAGGGGAAAGAGAAAAGTAATCTGGATCGGTGGATTTTCGTAGCTCCCGTGCGCACCCGTCTTGAAACACACAAAAATCTGCCGTTCTTGGTCATATACGAAGAAGGAGAACTCGCCAATAGAAGAGGTATTCGAGAATTTTCGAAATTCTGAAGAGAGAAAAATCCACCGGACCCTCTCCAAATCCCCTCTACAATGCCCCCAACCGTTTCTCCCATTCCCGAAACTTCGTTAAGATTGAATAGCCTCGTTCAACCAATAAACACGACAAATTTTCAAAGCCCCTCTCGGCTTGTTCCACGGTAGCGAAGCACACGTAGGATTTATGGGAGAAAATCAGCTTTCTCGCCAATGAAAACACTGTTCATCGCGCATTGATTATCGGAATCGTAGTTAGAATAATAAAAGTAGACCGACTGTTTGACTAATAGTAAACCCTCTATTGTTTCCATAGTAAGCTACGATCGTCCGGTGTTCGTGGTTCTTTCCTCGCTTAAAGTGAAAGCTTCCACGCGGTTTATGAAACGCTTTTTTAGATCCTTATACATGTACACGTATGCAAACGGACACATATATGCATACCGATATTAGATTAAATGTTCTTTATCCTATATGAACGCGCACGCCTGAGCTATTGCTAAGAATAACGTGTTATTACTATACGTATATATTTATATATATATACATATATTTCAAACTATACTCTTAAAAGTAGTATAATCCGCTGATGTTAGTACGACACTTTTACCGATCGTTATTAGTGGACTCCCCGCGTCCTTGTTGCGTTAAATGTGTTCTCCGTCAGTTTTCGCTTTTGCGTGTAAACACGATGAGAAATTTACGATGCTTTTGGAAATAATAACACGTAATAATCGTCTTTATTTCGTAAGAATTTGTACAATTAATGTCATTTGAACAATGTGAATGCATTGGAAATTGATACATAAGAATTACTAAAATTGTTATTCAATTTTGTGTTGCATTATAAAATTGTTAAGTTGTTTATGATGGAGGAATATTAGAATATCCTTAACGTATTAAATTACCTAGAAAAATAATACATACCTTGACATACCAAATTAACCAAATACGTGCGTTTGGAAATTGTTTTACATATGGAAAAACGCTTTGAAGTATCTATTATTTATGGAAGATTACGATAAACGTAATCCATCGGCACGGACATAAAGAATCTCGAATAAAGTTGTAATATTATTCTTATTTCTGTACACTTTGCCTAGAATTTACGAAATTCAAATTCGAATTAAAGAGAACTAGTAGTAGCAGAACGAAAACGTGTTTAACGCTGCAACGACGCAACGATAGCAACCAGCTTGCACATCATGAGATAGCACTTGCATTCTAAGACTTTTCCTTCGGGTTACGCATACATATATCGCCCACTAAATGTTAGAATAGTAGTTCCTTTTTCGCGGTATTAGTGACCGATTGCATGTAGCCTCGAGAAAAATAATTCGATGTAGTCACTGTACGTTGTTGTATAGCCGAAAGATTAAAATGGCTTAATCTCCTCTATCCCACACCGGCCCCCGTCATGTCCTTCTGGTATAATAACACGGTTGCCCCCCTTGACTACAAGTTTTCTAAAGAGAAAAAATTCCGAAAACGAAACCAAACGAAACAAAAGTAAATGAATAATTACGAACGAAAGTTGAATTTAATGGATTTAATGAATTTAATGAATTT
This sequence comes from Augochlora pura, assembly GCF_028453695.1. Lineage (NCBI taxonomy): Eukaryota > Metazoa > Arthropoda > Insecta > Hymenoptera > Halictidae > Augochlora > Augochlora pura. The sequence goes on along the minus strand of NC_135774.1, from coordinate 19,450,490 downwards.
AATGAATTTAATGAATGAAAAAAAGAAGAAGAAGAACGACGACTAAAGAAACTTTTCCATTCGCGACTGATTCGGCATAATCCGCAAGATTATCGAGCAACGTAAGCAATATGAAACAAACTACACACTTACATAACAGCATGTAAGCTCATCGAAATATAAAATCTATTTACAACATCACGAGACGAACAGAGAATGTTCTGTGGCAGCGTAATAAACAGAAACAAAAATTTCTACTATAGTTCGACAATTTAAACTAACCGTACGTTGGAGACGAGACCGTATGGTCCTGGCGGAAAGTTACAAAGCCGCCGAAGACCCTCCGGAACGTTGCGTCTTCCGACAGTGATGTAACTATTAACATGTATCCCTTAACGTTATACTTTTCTGGTGGTAGCCTGTGCGTTCGTACCGAAATTCGCTGGGTCCTGGCGAATACAAAAATAAAGGAGGTTCGTTCAAACTCGTGGGAAAGATTTCAGACGCGTCGTTGCCAGGGACGACGGATAATTTCGGTACGAACGCGCGGACTGTATCAGCCACCGGCAGTTTGTGATATATTTAGTAAAACAAATTTAAAAGGAAAATGGTTGTTATTCGAATTAAAAAAAATGATGAGAAGGGGAAGAGAAGCGTTTTACATCAACACGAACACACCAAATGGAGTTGGTAATGTGACGCGCGTACTGCTGAGAGTAGCAACACGTTTCACGATAAGTCGATGATAAATTTTATAGGGCATTCCGTGGCGAGGAACGGCTAGAACGGTTGTCCACTGTTGTTCTTATTCGACGTCTTGTTCGACCGAAACGAAAAAAAAAATCGATAGCAAAGACCGATCCGACAACTGGTCTACCCGTTCGGTATACGTAATAATTCATATGGAACTCGAGTTTTGTAACGAACGAGAGATTTGTATTCGTGACTTGCAGATAGAATAATAATAATAATAATAATTATAATAATAATAATAATATTAATAATAATTTTATACGACCGTTCAGAGGGACGAACACAGACGAACGCAGGTTGACAGTCCTCTCAGCAGCATCGAGTCGTCGATTATAAACTAATTAATTGTACATTCTAGGTACTACAGCGCGTAAGATAGGGGAAAACGAAAGAATGATGGAAATTGCGATAGTTCAGAAGTGTACACTATCGCCGAGGAAAAGAACGAATAAGGAGAATAACAAGGAAAAAAAATATGATAATACACGCAACAACACACACTCTTGACATCCACGGGCGTACACACACACAGAGACACACAATAAACACGCAATAAACACACGAAACAACACGAGTAAATACAATGTACACGGTCGCACACAACGTAACCCGCGTACACACACAACACTCGACACGCAAGACAAGAGAACACTCCCATATACACACACACTATATATTGTAATATTATTTTTCGAACATAGTAATGTAATGTAGAATATAATATATGTATTATATATATATTATATATATAATATGATACCGTAAACGATTATTTCGTAATAGCGCCAAGCCTGGACGAAGTATTTCGAAGATTTAAGGAAAATTAATTAAGGTGGGCCAGAAGCGTCGGCAAGCCGAGTGGCGCCGGGTCGCACTACACATATTTTTACCAAGATTTTTCGAATATTCAGTCCCCTTCGATTCCTAATACGACGATATCTTTAAATGGAAAAAAGAAAGAAACAGGAAGGTACTCGTGCGCCACTGTCGCTTCCGCGCTGATTTTTCTTAGCGTACAACCGTTGATCGGTGGTCGATCGGTCGAGGTACGATCTTCGTTGTGTTCATGGAGGTAGATTCACGGGCAATGGATTCGCTTCTTTTGGCTCGATTCTCGCCATGTCCGGCGGCGAATCGACGATAGTCAAATGTGTAATAAAGAAGAGAAAGTCCGAGTTGTTCCGTAAGAGATAATTGACCTTTCGACGACCGAGCCGGTGGATTTTCAATTCGTCGGATCGAAGAGTGAAACGATGGGACGGAGGGAAAGGGTGGGGGGTACGCGCGCGTGTAAATTAACGTCTACAGCGATCGGTGCGACCAGACATTGGATGTTCCGGAGATGCTCCCTTCGATTTTCATTCTCTGAAGCCGACCTACGCGTATCTTAATTTTTCAATGTCCACGACGAGGACGAATAGTCGAGCAGAAGCCTGTAAAGTGGGTGTGGTTGATTATTATAATACGAATAAAGTGAGAAACGGAAAGTTAGTCCCGCTCCTCGCCCTCCTCCCCTCTCCCTGCCGGTCCCGTATCATCATCCTGATTCCTTTTTCCTTCAAGCTCGAAACCCGCCACGTTTAGAAGTTCCTCGAATATCGGCTCGATAACGGAATTAAAAGACGAAAAATGTTGAGGAGGAATGGCGATCGCAAGAGGGTGAATATAAGAAAAAAAAAACGATAACCGACAAACCGATGCATTTTTTCTAATTGTCGATAAAATCGACGTTCAAATTCCGACAACTTTTGTAATACGAATGCGAAGTTAACTAATATACTAAGTTGCGTTCTAACGATACATCCGTGCTCGGATACATATATATACACATATTATATATAAATATATATTAATATTATAATTATTAATTATTGGCCATCGGAACCACGCAAAAACGAAATTCGTAATCCTGAAACAGTTGGCGACTAATAATACATACACTTCTCCACTTTCGTTTCGTTTTGTCTTCTTTTCCTTTTTTCTTTTCTCTGTTTCTTCTTCTGTTTCTTCATCTTCCGTTTCCTTTTCGTTTTCATCTATCTTTTCTTCTATGCAGTTGTTATATTCGATGTTTTGTTAGAAGAAATATGCTGGCATGTTGAATCGATGGGAGAGAATCAACAAAATGCTGGATATCATCTATTTTCTGCGGAGCGCAAGCTGATCGTAGTCGGACTATTTTCACTCGTTTCTCGCGCGTTTCTTACGGCAATTTAAATAACGAAAATAAAACTTCGAGCGATAAACGACAAGGAACATTTTCGTTTCAATCTCTCTTTCATCGATTACTTCTACTCGATTACTTCAACGAACGTTGGCATATATTGGTAAGCCCGAAACTACACATGTTCAATGTGCAAATCAAAAAATTTGAATTTATTTTACTGTTAACGTACGAACAGCTTGCGCATCACTTTGAATAGACAGAACAAAATAAAAGAAACTGTGTGGGTTAGAAGAAAATTAACAATGTGATGTTTACTGATCAAATATGTCAAAAAAGAGGAGGCCCACTGGTTGAGGCCCGACATTTCTGAGTACACTATAAATAATAAACATTATGTAAAATTTACACCTGGATATATCTGATTTTCCCTGTCGCAAATATAATGAAAATATTTCGTTTCTTCACCTTTCATTCTCCATTTCCACCTCTACCTACGTAATTGTATGCGTATTACGCATATAAATGAGCTTCGGTTCCGTATAGACGCAATTATGATGATATTAGTAACGCAAGTTACTCGTCATTTTACATTATGCAGTTCAGTAGTATTTTGCGAATCATCACAATTATCGATCGATTTAGTAATAGCTTTAGCAAAAACACCATAACTAATTCTTTAATTATGTTATTTTTGTTTTAAATACAAGTGACAGTCTCAAGAAATGAAACATTTCATTGCATATTGGAATGATAAATACAATAATTAGGATAACAAAAGAACATACTTCTTATTTAAGACACACGTTGCCTAATAAATAGGCTAAGCATCTCATGCAGTTATGACGAAACTGACTAGCTGAAACAGAACAGTAAAAAAATATTAAACGACTTTCAATAATACAGTTACTTTATTTGCAACCTATTTAGTCCCATATTTAAAACAGAAACAATCGTTTATTTCATTCTAGCTTGTTACAAGTGGAGTGGGCAGTTTTTCTTTTACAGGAAAATTCATCGATGGTAAGTATAGTTCAAAATATCAAAAATTCGCGAAGCACGTGATATTATTTTTAAAGCTTTCACCAATTCTCTAACCGCAGATGATTTCTTGAATATTTGAATTTATTTAAATTTTACAAATTATGTAGAACGCGGGACTTTCATGTTGTCCGCGGTTAAAGATAGGAATATTTTCGCACCGATTAATCAAACCTCGGAACAAAATTTAATTAATCCAGATTCGTTAATATCACCGTAGCTTTTGAACTTTAAGATAACTAATACGCGCAATTTCCGCGCGTTCCTACGGTTCTCGATAGAGAACGCTCGATGCCTGGTATCATTATTGCTGCACTGTTCAAAAGTATCGCATTACAGCTGGCCAATCAGCCGTGCTGAACGATGCAATATGTCTTGCCCGTTCACCTCGACGTATACGATATTCCGAGATGGCAATGCGATGATAAGCCGCGGCTGCGCACTCTCAGTGTGCGTTTCTGCTCATGCACACAGCTCGCGGAAAACTTGCTTGAAGTTAGCCGTGGTTTTCCTTATTACAGTCTCGGCTGCAATATAAATATTTATCGAAAACATTCTCCCAGGAACCGACCAGAGAATGATGTACGATATTTCAGTATTTAATATTGTACCAATTGATGAAACTGTAACTTCAGCTTTAAATTGTCAGAGAAATATTGATTTTCGTTAGACGGAGAAAGTGAGCACGTTTCAACAAAATGATTAGATTATATAGAAAAAATTCGTTATGAGAAGAAAAAAAAATACTTGACAATTCGTTAGTTTAAATCTGATTCGATGTCTTTCTATTAAAATAAATAGTAATCCATGTTAGCAATTATTAATACATATTAGAAACTGTTGAGAATAAGAATATAGCGCCAACTTTCTTCATTTCATAGCATCAATTCGTTCATCTGAATTATATCAGGCATTCCGTTGAATTATCTCGAATTTTTAGTCACTTTCCTCCAGAATTATCTAGCGCATATCTGCACACTTACTTTACTATGTTCACTTGCAACGCGATTCGTTCCACATTTTACTTTGTCATCAATAGCCTGCGGATCTTCGCGCAAAATAAAAACTTCATCAGCTACTAATTTTTACAAGAAATGCATAAAATTCTCATCTCGTCGTCAGCTACAATAAAAGGATGAACCTCTTTTTTCCGAAGCTTGCGAAGATAAGGACCGAGCGAAAGAAGCAGAAAGCTTAAGCATGTAACTAAATGTTCATTTGGATGATTATTTGTTATTTGATAACGTAAACAGAAAACGAAAATAATTACTCATCATTTACATAAATAAGTAATTTACAATCACAAAATTCATTTCTCATTTATAAATACAATTTAATTATTTATAATTAATTCGAAATAATGGTCTTCAATCGCTCTAAACGATATCGATTTCATGAAGAAATACACAAGTTCTTGAATAATAATAAATTATTTAATAAAAACAGGAATTACTTATTATTTCATCTGAATTCGAATAAAATGATGTCCAACAGACGAAAGGGAGGCAAAAATTATTATTTACAGATACGAAGCAATAAGTAAATTATATGTTGAAATATTTAAATATTAAAATAGATAATAAACACATATTAATTAAATAAAAAGTAAATTGATACAATTTTAATGAAAATAAAATTTGCCAAACTGTGCGTATCGCGTTGTTCGAGGTAGGGAAGATATCCAGTTTCAATTGAGAGCATGCGTTCTCCCGCCTAGCTCTACTAGCCGATGCAACTTCAGACGGTGCAACGGATCTTCCATTGCAAACTGGTACGCAAGCGTCGTAAGTACGTAACTGACTTGGCTAATCGTTAGACACATCGGCGATTGATGCCTAGCGCGTGTGGCTCGGACTCGAATACGTGGTAAAAAATGTGTCAACGTCGTTTGGGACAGTGGCACCCCGAACAAGTGAATTCGACGCGTGGTGCACACGTTCAGCAGGGACAGCCTCGAGGGAGCGAGGATCACACGATCTGAGCGCTGGTCGCTGGAGCAACGTGCCTGCCAGCGTAATACTTAAACAGTACAGTCGCGTGACAACAAACGCGGACCCAAGTTACATGGCGAGTTACTCGCGGGGACGTTCCTCTCGACAATCCGAGTGAGTGGCTATAGTTCAATCGGCCAGTCCCAATCTGGAACTTTAAACGATCTTAAACGGTCGTATTCCTTTGATCCGTCGTGTCGATTAGTTGCTCGCTGCTCATTCGAATTTCGTAACAATCGGTTTTTCAGAGGATCTCAGTGACTGCCAACTGGCCCAGCAAGTAGTTTTCATTTACGATCGCTGACGCGGATGTCTGATCATAATGACCGCGATCTACTGCAGGCGATTCATTGACCGCGTATTTATCACCGCATTTTTTTTTACATCTCCTGCATCCTTGTGTTGCACTATTACGGCACAGAAATCGTTGTCACCTCTATTCTTATGAAACCGTATTGGTATCGATTATCGAAGTTCAGGAAATCGACAATGTTAGAGATTCGATAGAATTTCAACTGGTTCTTGGGGAACAGATTTTGCAGCGTGACGCATGTGGTCGATTGTCCTATAAGATTTTGAATATCGAAATATGATCGAATTTATTTTTGTTCGAAGGACTTTTTGTTTCTTCTCGCTTTTACTCTGTCTTTGCGAAATGTATATATTGCGTTTATTATCTTCTGAATTACGATTTTTAATAGTCTCATAATATGTTACTTTCACAATTACTATTTCCTTTCATTGCGACAGAGTAACGTGAAATGCATTATTCTAATTCCCCAGCGCATTTTAAAGAAATTTCTTTTTTTCCTTTTCGATTTAAAAAATGCTATAGGTTTCTTGCATTTTATATTGCTTTGAATCTTGTTTAATATTCATCGATGTTTTTATATCTATAATTTGAATAAATGAAAATGTTGTGGAGAAATATACTCCATCCGAGTACTTTTACCACTGACCGTGCAAACCCCCATAAACGTGGCTAATATTGATTACCACACGTGTTACACAACAGTCGGTTCTCCTACTAGTTCAAATGCTATCGATTTGATCAGGACACACGTGTTACCGTATACAGAGTCTGCACTTCAAATTCATCATTTTTCAAATCGGATTCATCTATTTCCGTATTAAATTCACACTTTGGCAAACCGAGCTTTTCTGTAACTATTTTTTCGTAAATCACATCCTTCGTAATAAAAATCAAATTCAACAGGAATTTGCAATTCAATAATCTAAAACAGCAGTGCATGCAACAATGAACGCAAATCACTGGTCTGCATAGTTTTATACTTGTTCTGCTGTAGCGGTTGATTATAATTTTATGCACATATTCATGCAACAATTATGACAACCTGTGAAGATAATAGTCTCGACATAGTCGTTGATTACATATGCTACATGTTGATCACTTAAAAAATTGGTTAGAGGATATTTCTCTCATAGAATTCGATTTTTTATCAAACTTCTTCGATGGAGTACAACAATGAGAAACATATTGAGGGAATACATGCATTAATTCTTGACAAAATCACACGAGCCGATTAACTTTCGACCGCGCCTTTTTCGTTGAAAACCACAATTCAACCTCGACTTATTAATGATTGTTATTTTTTGTTTTTTATTTGCATAACATTAAGTTTGCATTAACACCTAATCTCTCTTATTATAGTAAACAATCATCGACTGTGTAATCACTTTATTCTGAAATAATCATTCTGAAAATAATTTTTGGTAGTTACCTAAGAGGTTCAGAATAATAAGTGTATTAGTGTAAACAAAAAAATGCTGTGCTCTAGTTGCATATAACAGTAAATAAATGGAATTTATATCAAATTATATAAATTTATTGATTTAACCGACAAGAATAAAACGCGTGGTTGATCAAATAAAAGATTTGAAATATTAATAAATTCTCAAAAGTACTGTTCCACGAAGATATTTTTTTAAATTGCAAATCAACATACCACGTATTGCAAAATTACTGCTCATTAAAATTTGATTGTTCCGATCTATGTTCTAATTTATTAACTGAACGACTTCTGTACAGTGACACAATGGATGATGACATCGACGACAAAGACGATACGAAGCGGTAAGTTCTTCTGATTCTTCGATCAGGTACTTCTAAAGTGCTGTTAATAAGGGTATCATTCTTTTATTTATCAGAAAATCGAGGAATTTAAGTGAAAAGAAGCGGCGTGATCAGTTTAACATGTTGGTGAACGAGCTAGGGAGCATGGTCGGTTCGAATGCACGAAAGATGGATAAATCTACTGTATTAAAATCAACGATATTATTTTTAAAAAATCATAATGGTATGTATAGCTTAATTAATGTAGACGTTTACCATTCCTCGATGCTATATAAATGCTATATAAGTATGTAAATATTACAGAAATAGCTGTTAGATCTAGAGTTCATGAGATTCAGGAGGATTGGAAACCATCGTTTCTATCAAACGAAGAATTTACGCACCTGATATTAGAGGTATTATCAACGCAATCAATCTAAAATAAGAATAAAAAATATGTCGCATACTTTACGGACATTAATTAATTTACATACTTGTTAGTTATTCGAAACACGTGGAAGATTGTCTGTGGTTTACATTCTTACAATAAAATACATTCAGAATTGAAGCAACACTTATTGTAACACTTTGATAACTAGAGAAATTTAAGCATAACAAAATAAATATGTAATCGCATAGAGTGCAGAAATTCATTTAAAATATACATTGACAAATTTGGCAAAGGATAGAATCTTAGGAATCCTAATTACACAACTCTTGACAAAAAGTATACAGACACCTTTTAAATGATTTCATTTATTTATTTAATATTTTAATTATTTAATATTATTTAAGATTTAAATGATTTCAAACTTTCTGAAATGTTAAAGGGTCTAACTTACCACACAATAATTAAAATGCATTTTAAAAGTTTTGCCATTACTTGTAATGACAGAAAAATTATTTTAAAAAGTCTCGTTTTTTACTTTATCTGAAGCTGGAACGAAAATTAAGTTAAAATTAAATTTGTAAATGTCAGTAACTTATATGCATAATGGAAATTTCGTTGAAATCGCTTGTCGCATAATCAACCTACAGATGCCAAAAAATATAAAAACTACTTTTCCGTTGAAACCCGTAACAGTTAATCGTTTGTAACTTATAACAACGTCGACTAATTCCAATGAAATTATATAAATATACAATATATATTATCTAAATTTTTATTATAGGCTCAGATAGTAAAGTTTAAAAACGAGAGTTGTCACTCCAAGTAATAACAGAATTTAAGAAAGGTATTCTAGCCATTACAAAGTGAACTAGTCCCTTTAACATTTGAAAGCAGGATTCAAGCTATTTAGGCCAGTTCTAAAGAAATTATTGTATTTTAACCGGTGTTAGGATACCTTCTGTTAGGAATGACAGTAAAAGAGGAAAACAGTTCGATCGGTAGGACATGCATAGAGCTGACAACCAGAGTAGTAACACATTCCTAAGTAAGAGCTAGTTGACATTTTAATTGAACTGGTCGAGTCTGATGCTTATGGTCTACAGATTACATACATAAGCAACCAAAAATTACAGTGCAGTCCGTCTAGATTTCACGATCGATAAAACCAGAAACAATTTTTTCAATGTAGGCTCTGGACGGTTTTATAATGGTATTTTCTTCAAGCGGGCGCATTTATTATGTGTCCGAAAGTGTTACATCACTACTTGGCTACCTTCCAAAGGAGCTGGAAAATACGACTATTTATGACATAACATTCCAAGAGGATCAATCACCTCTGTACAACGTTTTGTTGAATCCTGTAAACACAAGGGACCGGCGAAACGTTAAAAAAGGTAATTTCACGTAACGAAATCAAATCGGAGATCAACGTTCACCAATAACATATATTATTCTCGTTCTTAGAGGACCAAATATCCTTTTCGTGTCATATTAAAAGGGGTGGCTTAAAGGTCCAAGAAAATACTGTATACGAGCTTGTCCAATTTATCGGATATTTTCGTAAGTCTATATTCTAAATATACAATGCGATTGAGGACAATTAATTTCGTTGAAATAAATGAGTGAAAAAGTATAGGGCAGAATTTTTTTGTAGGGAGCATTGTTCCATAGAAAACGTAATTTTATTATGATGCACGAATGGCGTGGCTACTTGAAATGGACCGTGCGAGGAGGGAAATTTTTCTAGTAGCATCGTAGTCAAAGCAAGAAGCCTTTCCTTTACTTCACAGTTTTCTTCAAATATTGCAAACTGTATTTATGTACTCGCGGTAGTAACCATTCGACAAACTCTACAATGGATTATTTCTTAAACAAAGTTCCTTATGAAAAAATTTTTCATTTGTTCATAGAAACAGCAGTCTCTATTAATAATTATGAATTACTGCGTATTTTATGGTAATGGAATTATTCCTGAAGATCTGTTTGATCGTTTATTGATTTTAGGGTCCGATGTCGATTCAGAAGTCGATAATTTTCTACCGAACACAAAATTCGGGACGACAGGTGGAATCGACACAAAGTAATAGCTCTTCTATGTCACTGTAAATATTTTTTAGCAATTTTCATAGAACTATTCTGTATCGTCTGCTCTTTCTTAGGTTGGTTTTCGTCGGTACGGGACGACTGCAAACACCTCAGCTGATCCGCGAGTTGTCAGTGATGGACAACACCAAATCGGAATTCACGTCTAGACATAGCCTTGAGTGGAAATTTCTGTTTCTGGATCATCGGGCGCCCCCCATTATTGGATATCTGCCATTCGAAGTTCTTGGTACTTCCGGTTACGATTATTACCATGTGGATGATTTAGACAAAGTCGTCATGTGCCATGAATCGCGTAAGTAGTCAATCGAAAAATAAATACTCCGAGTGATTCGACGTTTTAACTAATTTGGATGTTAAATACAGTGATGCAGAAAGGGGAAGGGACTTCGTGCTACTATAGATTTTTGACGAAAGGCCAACAATGGATATGGCTGCAAACAAGATTTTATATTACGTACAACCAGTGGAACTCGAAACCCGAGTTCATCGTCTGTACTCATTATGTAGTTAGTTATATCGATGTGATCAAAGAATTGCGCAAAGAGTCAGAGACTTTTGGAAAAGATCAAAGCGAGGATGTACTGATGGCAGTTAAACAACAACAGGTACGACTGAGTTATGTTTATTTCATTGATACAACTGTTTCATGTCCAATTTGACGTTTTTAAACCACCAAGTTATTAAAGTTATTAATCATCAACGCTTTGACCGCAGAAAGCTTTAAAAATTTGATAAAATTAGAGTATTTTATTTACAATCGAATAAGGATTGAAACCGTAAAATTAATATGCAATTAAACATAAATATTGTTGAATGTTACAGGTAACAACATCTTGTACAGTTCCATCGACGCAATGGCCGTCAAAATCGTCGAAGTCGTCGAAATTGATAGCCTCCAACACTAGACCGAGGCACCACGTCGACGGTTCCGAAAGTTCATCGATGTCAGCCTCCATGCAGAGTTCGCCACACTCCCAAATAACACACGTGTCGCGATCGAAGTGCGCCTCTGCTAACAGTACGAAAACTCAAATACCTCAGATCGATAGTAGATCGCAGCCGCAACAGCAGTCGCAGCCATCTCAGTTAGAGGTTGAGCAGAGTTGTATCAACTTCATGGAACAAACACAATATGCAACAGTTAATCTGCAACCTGTGGTTACCACTGGTTTTGCAACACCTGTCGGTCCAATTCTGTCGACCGTTCCTACTCACGAGGTAAGTAAATGAAACTATTAATTTTTATTTGCATACGCATCTGTTTATCTGAATTTTGTCGATCAGAGTACAACTGTATGTTCCAATTTAAATTTTTGTAGATGATTTCATTTTCTTGCACCAAATATTAATCCTTTCATAGATCATAGTCATCTTCTTGCACTCAAAATTTATTCTTTTGGAGAATATATTCAGCTTTTGGCAAATGAAATTAAACCTTTCGCAAGTTTCATTCCTCTGTTGTTCAATCTTTAAATTTAATGTATATTTATATATTCAGTATAAAATAAGATAGATTGCACTACTAGTGGTTAATTTCCATTAATCTTCAAGAATTATTCGTAAAATGTCAAAAGTGCGAAACCTGTATAATGGGAGAAATGTTAAAGTCATTCCTGCTACATATATGGATCTAAAATGACTTTGCAACGTTGTATCATTTGAGGAACTTAATAGCGTTAAGACATTCGCAGCAGTTGACGTAATGTTACGTTATATGTGAAACTATAGTTACATGTTACTTACGTAACATTAAGTCTTTTTTATATTTTCTAGCAAGACATAAGTGACTCAGTACCGTCTTCTTATGTTGTAATTTATATTCGTCATAATGAGTGTTTATGAAGCTGGCTTGCTAGTTCCAGTTAAAAAGTAAAGTTAATTTATTCCGAGAAACAGTATGCATTTTTAACATTAAAAATGACAGGTTTCACAGTATTTATTTCCAAATTATTAGGATTACAGAGATCCTTTCATAGGAAATAATTAAATATATTTCGCAAATCAAGTGTAGATCATACGAACAAAAATGACGAGAAATTAAATAAATGCTGAATTAATTCATCCTAGTATAAAGTGAAAATTAAATAATTGTGATAGCAGATCTCTGATAATAAAAATTCAACTTGTTTGATACGATTCATTCTTTAATTTGCTGGACATGTTCGATCAAAATCTGAAAGCTTGTAAATATTTTTAGATGTTACATCAGCAAGGTATCGTAATGACACCGCAACAGAATCAAATTCAAGACGAACTGCAACGCAAACACGAGGAGCTGCAACAGCTGATAGTGCACCAGCAAGAAGAGCTTAGAAGAGTTTCAGAACAACTATTTATCGCTCGATATGGAATTCTGTCGCCGTTGCTGAATGCAAGTATCTCTCATTTCTACTTATTATGTAAAAATATTTCGAATTTTAGCTTTTTATTAAACGAAATAGCTCAAGTAACCAAATAGATGATTGAAATTTTTTACATAAATCAAAAAATATTATAGTTTCAATCTGTTTCCATACGAAAATAATTTCGTCGTATTGATCTTGTATTAATATTCTATGCGTTATTAATCATGTTGAGATTTTTAATGAAGAATAAATAAGTACATGTATTTAATTGTCAGTCAAACACGAACAAATTCAATTACATATCTCTTAAACAGCAGACGTTTTAGACGAAAACATAACGGAGCACGTTTAGATTTATAATTTTATTTATTAAACATTGTAATCTATCTTTATATTACTGTTCACTCTAGGCGGGCATGTCGTACAACGCAACGAACGCGTGCCAACAGATGAACCGCTGTACCTCAAATAACACCACCGTGCAGCTTCCCACGTCGAACAATGTACAAAGTGTGAATGTTCTTCCGCTACCCATCACTGTGCCAGTGCCTCTGGTACCCACTGAATTATTCTCCCACTCCTTGCCAGTCAGTCCAGTGCAAGCAGTATCGACCACAGTTCCGGGAAACGTGGCTACGATGATTCAAACGTCGCAGCAGCTCCAGCATCAGCAACAGCCGCAACGGCCACCGCAACCGCAACCGCAGCCACAACCGCAACCCCAATCGCAAGGACCAACGCAGCAGAACGGTAATCCCTCTGATCTCGTGCCTTTCCACATCTGTCCTCATCCAGCGAACATACTGTACAATGACATGGAACCACCATCGAATCAGCAGCAAGGCCCACCCCAAAATTGAACATTCGACGCTTCGGACGCCTCTTATCCCGCAACTTTTATTCCGCAAGGGAGCCATCCGCAAGGAATTAGGAACTTAGCGATCGAAGTTACGTGGTTACGTAGTGCTGTTTGAAAATGACGAGAGATTCATTTCGGTTGTGCAGAGAAAGTACTAGTACGACAGAATTTGGACGGGCTTTATCCATGTTTTATTTCGTTAGTGGAATTATTAATTGCTAAACGTAAAGAAAATTTTAACCGCGTCGTCTTTAATACAGAATATCAGCAGCAATTTCGTCATCGTTGGAAAAAACGCGATGACATCGTGTAACATATGATGCACGTCGGGAAATTATGCGATGGACAATTTCATTCCAGCGTTATACCTTGCCAAGTATTTTTAAGTTCTAAAAATGAAATCGTTTCACTTTTATTCAGCAAGTGAGACAAACGCATAGTGATTAGCTTCGAATTTAACACGTGAGGTGACTTTTATACTTCGGACAAGTTTCTGGGTTCATCGGAGGACGTGGAAAACATCTAAACTCGATTTTGTATTTCTGCTAATCAGATCAGTGCGAGATTTTTACAAGTCTTGCATCACTGATAGACGTCTCATACTCAATATTTTATAGAATTCAATAGAGATCAATATTTTATGGAGTAATTAATGGCAAATTTATATGAAACAAATAATTTCTCATTGACAATTATTACGAGACCGCGAATTTTTATATGAAATAAAAATTGTTTGCGTCGATTGTACAGAATACAAAGTTAAACGGAGATATGTATTTCGCCTGTTAATTGTTTCGATAAATTGGAAATATTATAACAACATTCTTAAATTAAATTTTTTAAAAATGTATAAAAACCGCGGTCGAATTATTACATTCGGTTATGCCGTTGTATTCATACGAATATGATTTAAACTAAATCACCGAAATCGTACAAAAGTCCATTTGGTTCAATGAACTATTCCACGGTTACACAGGGTCTCTTTGAGTGACAGTCGCGCATATATTTATTGCTGTAAGGAAAAACGCCGCAATTTCAAAAAATTTAAGTTAATGCATTAATTCAACTGTAGCATATAAGACTTGCTAATTTATTAGGAAAAAAGACCACGAAAACAACTTCTATTAACCTAAAATAATTATACAATTTAAAATACTACTAGTACGAAGCATTAGTGATCATTAGCGATCATTAGTTAAGTAACAATACCTCGGTAGTGAATACATGCGATTTTGCGGCGTTCCTCCTTGCAGCCACAGGTATTACGATTAATCTTACCTGCGACGAAATCAAAGCCATTTGTAAAAGCGCGTCGAAAAAAAAAGAAAAGATATTAAAAGTATTGCGGATGATCTTCGAATAATACTATTTAGCGTTAATCGTTGTGATTAGTAATATAACGAAGCTGAGAAACAGTTTCTTACTTACAATAACGTTGATAATGAAAGAAGTGTAATGATTATTGTAATAATATATAAATGTCACGCGCCGACTGACCAAAATTTAGAACAGTCCACAGTTGATCGTTTGCTAGAGAAAACCTTTTGGATGAAGGCGTTTTAGCGGGATCAAGTAATAATAATAAAAATGTTGAACCTGGGACAAACAATAATTTCAACAGTTTTTATCTAAGAAAAACCGCTGCAGCGCCTTTCAAGCGTTTTATAAGCAAACAGAATACGATGTAAAATCTGAGATGGGGCCCATAAGATGAGTCTCGTGCACGAGCAGCATTGAATTTAAGCAATGGAACTATTTCGAATTACTATTTCCACCTGATACCTATTGCTAATCATGCCTTTGGTATCCTCGTATGAAACTGTACCGTCTTGTAACGTGATCTTGTAACTCAAACCATCCAAAATGGATACTGATTATGAGTGTTTAGCATGTGTATGTATGTACAGTAGAACTGCGTTGATCTAAATGGTACGGTACCGACAATAGAAACTGATTAGTAGACTGCGTAAGTTTATGCATTTATCACAAAAATGAGCGAGAGAAACATAAAATAGGGAAATTATCAAACGACCTTGAGAATCTTATTATATTATTGATCAGTTATTCAAATTATTACGTAAAAGAGCAATTGCCTATGTGATTCCCGTCTCTAGCAATGGATACTCAATAATTTTAGTTCACATAAAGATCCGCATTATATTTATTAGTTGTCCCGTCTGCTGGTACTTATTAGTTTTATCAATAGTATCTGACACACAGACTATGGGAATAGAGCAGATCTGCACGTTTCGTCGCAGATGTTACACGTTTTGCCATGTTCTTTACCAGCGTCACATATATTAAGATTTTGTGTGAAGATCAAAGAAAGGTTGTGCCTGTTGTTGTTCTAAATTATGAGGCCACGAACTTGGGAGAATTTATAACTTTTCTATGAACATATTTTTTTAACATTGTGTAAGCAGATGTGTTATAATTAGTGGAATGTTACTGATTGTCACGATATTGTTGAAACGAACGCACTAGTGTTGGAACAGTGGTTATTATTACATTAAGCCGTAATTCGGATAACAAGAACTCATTCATACGTTTTTATACTTGAAACTAAGCTTTCACTTATTCGTACAAGTTCAGGTCAAGATAAATGAAGTTCTACTGTACACGGCACGTATATGCATACTGTATAGACGGGACTAACTGCTTCACTGGACT
This sequence comes from Augochlora pura, assembly GCF_028453695.1. Classification (NCBI taxonomy): domain Eukaryota; kingdom Metazoa; phylum Arthropoda; class Insecta; order Hymenoptera; family Halictidae; genus Augochlora; species Augochlora pura. The sequence continues at coordinate 19,434,117 of NC_135774.1, read as the reverse complement.
TTGACGAAGATAGTTTAATTTATTTAAAGTACAAAATGCATGAAGGATCACTTGCAAAGTGATCAGGAACTTTCTATTTCCAGATAGGTAATTTTATAACGTTCGAGAGCTAACAGAAAACAGTAAATCGCATTTTGTTTGGCAAGAAAATGCATTTTTAGATATATGTATGTGTATATGTACAGTGTTTTCGCACTTAAATAAAGACAATCTATTATCTCGTAAAATATTGCAGATACGAAATAATTTTTTGATCAATATTTGGTGACACGAGTACGCTTACGTCTTGACGAGATTTTCTTTTCTGTGTTACTAATTTAAGGGATAAGACGATCAAATTCCGTTGCTTAAATAGAACAATATACATATATTGTGGATTATATCATTTGACAGTGCCTTCTAATACGAATCCACTAACCAATAAAATATCCTCGATTTTGAGTAATTTTCAAAGTATTGAACATATCAAACCATGAAAGAAAATGAAAACTAAGTCGACTGAGGAATGTAACTATTTAGAAATTGCGACGCTATTGTATTTTCTATGGATCGTTAATTAATACTTTACGAGATAATTGGGTTCATCGCTTAAATACGGACATACTGTATGTGTGTATGTACATGTGTGTGGATTTGGGTATGGATATGTGTATGTGTATATGTATACATATATATATGAGTACGTGAATGTGTATATATATGCATGTGTCTGTGATGTGTGTGCACATGTATAATTATGTGTATACTATGTATATTATGAAGAAAAAAAGTAATATATTTTGTTGTAAATGTATAGTAATAGGCCTTTTCACAGATATCTCTGATATAGGGAAATAATGTGTATTATGAGTGTCAAAATCGATATATTTTATAATTGTTATTGTATGGATTGTGTACTGATACTCTGTATACATTCCAAGGGAGCAACGCGAGAGAAACGTCCGACTACTTTTGCATTATGACAATAACTTCCATCGGTTGATTGTACATGATAGTAAAATGGGATAAATTATACACAATGCGAAAATAAAGGAAGTTCCTTAACGATTCAAAAATTATTTAATTATCTGTAATTCTAGCGAAATACTTAACGAACACTTTCCTGACATTTTGCATTTATTTCTACTACAGGCAGTAAAATAGTGATCGTTTTTACAGATCAGGGGAGACATTTACAAGAACTGTGATCAAAATTATTGTATCACCGGGAAATGAACGATTCCTGAGATCATTTGAAGTCACAATAATTTTGATACACCCAGTATACAGAGTGTTTCGAAATTATACATGCTCCGAGAAATGGGGGGTTCCTGAGGCCATATGAAGTAACCTTTTCCTTTGCCGAAATGCAAACCACGGCTTTGTTAACGAGTTATTAATGAAGAAAGATAGGTGCGCGCGCACGATACAACCTGCTGCTACGCGCGCGAGCCAGTCGACTGAAGCCTATCTCACTCCCCGAGCGCGACGGAAGGAAAAGGCTGCACTCCGGCTTTGAGCCACGTTCGAAGTAATAAACAAGGATTTCATAAATTTCCTATTAATTTCAAAAATTTCACACATATTATTAATGAAAAATATCATTAATATAAAATAATTAATATAAAAGAAAACTCGCTAATTTAGTTGAGAGTACATTTTTTGCTCGGACATATCGGTCATGATTCACGATGTCGGCGCATTGACATTGTGCAATGTTCAGCTGATCTCAGGTCAATGGTTAAAAATAGTATGGTTAAAACGGAATTCATTTTCACAGCACTATCACCAAATACTTTTTATGAATAATTCAATAATAATTATTCCTTGTTTAATACGTATGGCCTGGCGACTCTTAGAAGGAACTACGGAATACTACATGATGGCAAACAATGCTTCGGTTTCTTAGAAGCGAATTTCAACTGCTTTTCATCGATCGAGAAACAGTCGTATACAGATCAGCTGTCGTTCATCATACATTGTAAGAGGTCCATGTACTATCCTCCGAGCATGGCTTGGATTTATAACTAAATGTGTGAACTTTATGTTAATAATATTTTTCACATATCTCAAGCAATGTAGGAAAAGACTGTGACGGTGAAAATTACGGAAAATCCTCCCTACAGTTATTTGGCCACACAGGCTGCAGATGTCTCGCACAGTTCCTAAGCAATGATCACCAAGGTCATTTGAAGCTGCCTCACACTAATTATGGGCAGCCCGTGTGTGGCCAAATTTCTGTAGGAAAAACTTTCCGTAATAATCTGAGTAGCGTTCGAAATAATGAACAAAAAGTGAATTTTCTGAACTTTTTATTAATTTGAAAAATCAGGATGTGCATGTTGCCTCCAGATGTGTAATAATAGTCTTGAAATTTAAATATTTTGCGAAAATATAGTCTATTTAATATTTAAAAAACCAATCACTACAGACCACCACCAACCATGTATACGGGCACGAAAACAAACTCTACTTAATACTTAAAAAAAAACCATTACCACTACTCAGCCATTAGTTTCATGTAATTGTTGATTTCGAATTAGTTGCAAACGAAGTTACAGCTAATTGGGATCGAAAATTACATCGATTGGCCACGTGGAGGTTGCTGGACTGGAGACCCGAAAGGGAGTCAGAACGAAACCAAAATTCGTTATGGCTCCCTTCCTTTCTCCGGTGAAACAATATGTCGACTGTTATCGCGGACCAAAAGAGGATCAATGGAGAAGCCACTTATCCACGGGGACCAAAATGAATCAGAGCAGAAAGCTCTGACTCAAAAACGAGCTAGAGCAGAAGGCCCCGACTCAAGGGTGACGCGACGCCAACAATTTTTGCGCAAGTCACAGAGCCTCGCAGATCTCAATATTCGACGTTTTATCAATTGGAATGAAGATCCAAAAGTAACACCCGCACTTACGCCCGGTTGGAACACTTCCTCCTGCGCCCGCCTCCTCAGTAAGGAGGTAGAAGACGTCTTACATGCCGAGAAGCGGTAAGGAGAAGTGTCCCCCGTTGCAGGAGGGTGCCATGTTTAGATGCCCACGCCACATGATAATTCGCCGAATATGAGATCTACAAAACTCCGAGAGATTGCGCAAGCAGGACCACCATCGCAGGTCCGAAAATTGACAACGAATAACGAACAAGTGAAGCTAAGGCAATAATACTCGACATACTGTTAGCAATTCGGGTAACTCAGGGACGCTACATCCCGTGCCCCCCACGGGGCATGCACCCGTGGGACGGAAGACCATGAGTGATCTTAATACTACTTAAATAAGAGGCACTTATTAATAAGTCGCACGCATCCCTCGGTGAACGATGATCAGACGGCAGATTATGATCGCACAGCGGATGACAATCCCACGGCGGATGATGATCCCACTGCGGCTGATGATCCTACGGCAGATGACATGTAATAATCTGAAAAAAAATATTAGTTAGTTAGAACATATACAATTATACAAGCAAAAATTATACAATTATACAAGCTAACTCGCACACGAGTGCAATTTGAAGAGGAAATCCAACGCTGAACAACCGAGTCACATCGAAAACCGAACCAACGTTCAAAAACCAAATGAAATCTAACAAACTTAAATTAAGAAACCCAACGACCTACAGGCGCCTCGGGTTCTTCGGGGACGCTACGCCCCGTACTCACTCACGGGCCACTCCCATGAGCGAGGGAACGATCGGGGGAATACCAAGTTCGATAATTTTTGAAGGAAAAATTATTCCCAATACTGATTTAAAGTATTACTAAAATTACGCATCCACCGATGAACGAGACGATGATATTCCTCAATATAAGCCTAATTTGAGAATCATATGTTACGAGCCGAGGGCCACTGCACACGT